>NW_015112632.1:237478-275565 GCF_001443285.1 Poecilia latipinna
CTCCTCACCCTGAAAACAAACTTTTGAGCCACCTGGCGTTTTCCCCTTTCTCCGGTTCTTTTTCCCCCAGTTTTTTTTTTTTTTTTTTTTTTTTTTCCATGTAGCTGCTTAAAATTGCAACATGCATTTTGATGCCTTTGTTGAGGCTTGATTTGTACACACTCACGCACACAAAAATGCTGAACATATGACAAGTCCCTCAAGATATTTTGGCATTGATGGATAAACACTCCAGGTTCGGGCTCACTCATGGGTGTCGCTAGAGATTATATAAAAGTAACAGTTAAGGATATATTAATGGGAGAAAAAGAGATTATGGGCTGCCACAGAAATATTCAAACATAATATCACAACTTCATAGTTTCCTTAAATTGGTTGTCCAAGGAAAAGTATTGTACTGAATAAAATAAGTTTTTGTTACTGTTTGAAAGTTATTAATAGTTTTATAATATAAGTGTAGTGGTCTTGAAGTCTGTTGATGTAATGACTGGCAGCTGTAGCGCCAGTATACTGGTCAGTTCTGGGTCCTTTCCAGGCATTTAGCCCTACAAAATCACTGATGTATTTAAGTCTGTGCAATGTTAGGAAAACATGCAGTTTTAATGTTATTGTTGCATATTGCGATGATGCATATCTGTGTTGACCAATCCACATTTTCCCTATTTAACTTGGTAACTTTGAATTGTACGTATATACTCACCAGTAAACATATTTCGATGTAAGATGTATATACTGTGACAATTTAAAATAGTTATAGTGGAAACCTCACAATCTGATCTCTGTGCTTCCATTCTACAGGGTGACAGCAGGACATCAACCTGAAGACAGAAATGAGCCTTACTTCTCTAGAAGAAAAGGGTTAGTAACTCTTGTTTCATTGCACATGGTAGTTTTGTAAGTTCAGACATGCTTTACACATTTGGGGTAGAAATAGTTTTTAGAGTGGCAGCAAACATAACCGAAAGCATAGGTGATTCTTGAAGTACACAATGATTTTTTTTTCTAAAGAAAAGTTGAGTCACATTAAATAGTTTTTAAATTGCAATAAGTTGTGGAGGAGTGGGACTAATATCTCTCACCGAAAGAGTGTGCTAGTTATTTCTCTATGCCTTTTTTAAGTTCCACAAAGGAAAAGCTACTGCCTAAAACAATCCACACAAAACAAAACCAGCATTAGTTGGTAATGACACACAGAAGGTTAAAGTCCCACATTCTAGTTTTTGAGCAGGATCATCGTTTCTGGTAACAGGGCAACAGTAGACTGTGAAAAGTACATTCTCTAAGGTAATATTGTAGCATTTTTTGGCAAGTTGATTGTGCATTTCTTCTGTACCTTTGATATCCAACATAAATTCATTTAAAATTACACCACCAGGAACCGCCAGATACTAAATAAACCCCACCAGGTTCCTAAATCCAAATCAAGGGAAATTTGTACTTTTATGAACATTTCACTTTTCGATAAATTAATTTTATGTTTGATATGTGGGCTATAGAGTACTATTTATTTCAGAGAGGATGGGGAACTTTAAACACTTTTAGTTTTAATGTCAGTTTATCTTTTCTTAACAGTGATTTGTGTAACTCTGCCAGACACACAGAGACAGCAGTGTTAGTAATGCTAACATGCGATAATCCTGATGTATAAAAAATAATAATGGTTGCTCATTGCAGCAGAGAAAAATCTACCTGTTCCATTCAAATCCAGCTTAGCCCTAATTAATACAGTTCAATCAAATGACAACCCTCTTTCAAATGGACATGTCATTGTAGATTTATAAGAGATTTAAATCCACTTGAGCTTCTGGTAGTTCAGCTTTAAGTGGACAACTGACATATCAACAGTACTTTAATGGGCATGCTAATTTCCAAATGCTGCCATTCTATTCATTTGCTAGATTGCGTTCTAGCACCTTTGACGATACACAAAAGAAGAGAAGTACTTGTTGAAGAATGTTGTGGCATTCGTCCAGTGGATTTGAGCCATTTGCACGACTTCCAAGTCACACTGAAGCCCTTCTAGTGGCTGTAGTAACATCAAATGCCTCAATTAGATACTTGATCTTGGTGTTTCTAAAACTTTGGCAGCTGGTTGACAACATTCAGCCAGAGCTGCTCTGTTGATTTTACCCCGGTAGATATTTCTGCAGATGTTTCACAATAGTTGGAATAAATTAATGCCGAGTCTGATTACAGTGAACTAAACAAAAGAAAAAAGAAAAAAAAAAGAATTCACCTTCCCAGAGGTGAATGAGTTCATGCACTCGATGGTTGTCGGTGTAATTCAATGTGGTGATAGGGTTATTATGTTGTAATGAATGAGGGTGCCTCCAGCTCTGTCATTCGCACTTCAGCCAAGACCGTAAAGAAGCTACATGCTCAACATTCCTCTTCTCATGCAAACAGTGAGGCTGAAGTGGGTTGTGCTGTTTGTGTTTGTGTGAATCCCTGTGCACATTATAGTCTATGCATGTTTGTCAGAGGGATGAATGGACTGGAGTGGGGTGTAGAACAGCAGGGAAGCACACAGCAGGGCAAAGGGAGCCTTGCAGCCATTCAGTCAGTTTAAATTGAACGACATTTGATGGAGCCGTGATTGTGATGTTTCAAGATGCCCATTTTTGTGAACTTGATGCATAACTACTTTGCTTTGCAGCTTTCCGTTGTGTGAAATGATGTGGTGTGACAAGTCATGCTACTCTAAAGATCTGTTTTTTACACAAATACCTAGTAACTGGGAGTCAGGTTTTCCATTTATATACATTAAATGCAAAATGTACATATTTTTTTATACAGTTTTGGCTAAATTACTGCTCTGAATATATGTTGTTTCTGCAAATTACCTTTTCTTTGAGTCTGTGTACTCTAGTTAACAATTAATCGATTACTAAATTATTTGACAATTATTTTAACAGTCGATTCATCAGGATTAATCTGTTCATCCATCCATACATCCACCCATATATCTATCTGTCCGTCCGTCCGTCTGTATATTTGTCTTAGCATCTATCTGTCAGTCCATTTGTCCTTCTGTTTGTCCATCTGCTCATCTCATCCATTCTTGTAGACTGAACATTATGTAACTTCTCTAGAAAAATCTGCAATAAATCCAGAATGAATTTATTTATTTTTTTACATTGACTGAGAGCCCTGAGCTCTGCTAGTTTGACTTTGGAAAGTGGAGTGGTAGTGTAACCATACAAAAGGATTAATTTGTGCTGGTCAAAAAATATTTAGTTATTGGACAAGAAAACAATTTACTTACAAAATGTTCAACGAGAGTGTGTTGTTTGTTTCTTTATTTTATCCTATATTTCTCCTTAAGGACAGAGTTTGTCTGGCTACGATGGATTAGAGGCCAACATAGAGAGGACTTTGGGCTTGCTTTCCCAGGCTGTGTTTCAGGAAGGCAGTATTTTTTACAGCATGACCAGCGCATAGCCTTTTTCCTGGGGAAATCCGAGACAAAATCAAGAAAGGCTGGTGCAGGGAGGGAGAGAAGAACAGGAAAACTAGCCCTGGGAAGGAAGGGGGGAGAAGATGAGGGGGAGCAGGTAGGCTGGAGGCCACACAGAACGAGAACACACAGAACAACCAAGAACGAAGCTGGAGCTTCTGGGAAGGATCAGTGAAATATACAGGCATCCTCACTTCTAATTCTGATCCCAAACTCCTCCATTGGAAGTAATTTGGCCTAAAATGTGCTCAGTGTCTTCTACCGGCCATTCAAGCAGCAGATTCAACTGGAATGCAGAGCTAATGCTGGGTTCCTCTGCTGCCCAAGCAGCCTCAGCTGTTAATCCACAGTTGTAGCTGCTATGTTATGCTTGTTCAAGAAATGACATCTGACGTCATTTGTACTTAGCTATGCCTTCTTTAGCAGCAATGAAGAAACATTTTCTTTTCATATCACATTACCCATGAAGTTTGATTAACATCTTGGTGGAAAAAGGGAAATATTTGAAGAAAATCACCAACAAATTAGAACATAAATCCACATGACTTGGAAATAAAAGTAAAGGTTAAACAAATCCTTGGTTACAAGCTTTGCCAAACCTTAATCAAACAGTTACTTGGGGTATTAATGGTATAGAGGAACTGCTAAAATTGTGCATTGGTTAACAGTTATGTTTACAGATAATTGAACAATGGAAATGATAATTACAATGCTTTTTACTTTAGTGCTAGATTGTTTTTCTTCTCTTCTATGCTTAAATATGTCATATTGGTGTTTGTTTGGTATGTTATCAATCTGAGATGGATAGAGGAATAACTTTATGTTGTCAGGGAGCCTAAAAAACATCTCCTGTCTCAGCCATGTCATTGCAGCCTTCAAAAATATCAAACTAAAATTCTTATCCCTGACCAAAATAAAAAAAAAGTGGAAAAACATATTTAATTATCCAAATTAAAAAAAAAATAATTGGCTGAAGCACAATGCCTCATTTTAACCTCTGTATTATAATAATAAATGAGAAAGCAACTTATTGCGTAATTGTTGACCCTTTATTTACAAGGTAAAGTGTTTGCTGCTGCATATAAGTGTAGCTATTGCAGATTTTATTTGCAAATTTACACTTGTTTTAAAATTAGACAAACATTAGTGTTGAAATAAAACTTTAATGAAAACAGAACCCCCCACCTGTGTGTGTTTTATCCCTTCAGGGCTTGACCCTTTACAGCTCAGTGAGAAGTTCTTTGAGCTGTGGCACCAAAATAATCTGCAGATGGTAAGAGTCACCTTCACATTGTCACTTTCATGCATGAATGAATGTATGTGGGTTTAATAGGTCATGTGTGTTTGCACGAAGCACGGGAAGGAGCAAACTACTGAGAGATCCCAGTATCTTTAACTGAAGTGTGTGTGTATGTGTGTGTGCGTTTTAATGAGGAAAGCAGAAGGAAGGAATTTGTGTTGCTCTGAATGAACTTGAGAGGAGGTTATTGAGTGGATGACATCTGTTTTGTAAATTAAGACACAGTTCAAGGTATTCTCACACAGATATCATTTTCTCTTGTTGGAATTTCCTAATGCCAAGTTTGGATTCTTATGCCAGGATCCCTTATATGTCCCAAACCTTTGTGTCTTCTTGGCTCAAAGAGCAAGATTTCTGTGCGTTTCTCATATTCTGAAATAAAATTCATGAATCTGTATTGCAAAACATTTTGTTATTGTAAACAAAATCTACAGAGGATAAAGTTCCGGAACTTCACTTAGGTATTTATCAGGTCCGAAACCTGGAAAGAAGTGTGGACAAAGGAAAAAAAAAAAAAAAAAACAAGCAAGGAAAATATTTTTTATTTAAAGACTCTTTTAGATGTCCTTCTATTTATCCATATGTTTGTGCTCTTATTGATCGAACACAACAACAAACAAAATCATGTCTATACTTTGCCTTAGATCCCTGGTTTGGTTTTCTGTTTCTACTCTAATTCAGCAATTCTAAAAAAAATTATGAACTTTTGACATGCAAAAATGTTCTCCTCATCAATATGTATACGTTAGTCATAACTACTTTTGCCTGTAGAAATAATTAAGAGCAACAGAGGAAAAGCCAGAACTATTGCATAAAAATGCGTTTTAATCAACAGTGCATCTATCAGTTGATTTTGTGTGAAAGCCTTTGCTTTTCCTTTGCTCTCCTTAACTTGGTTTTGATACACAGTGAAAGTAGCAAACAGTAAGAGTGATGTGATAGACTTGAGTTGTTGGATCTACAAGCTGTGGTGTTCCTATCATAAAACATATAGTTTTAACTTTCCGTCCTCTTCTTTCCACCCACAGCTACATTTGGCGGCTATCCAAGGATTTTCAAAGCTGTCTGAGCCTCTGGAGGCCTTACTAACAATCCTGGAGAGCTGTCCGGGGAAACAGAAGGGTCGGAGCCACACCCTGGGCTATCACATTCTCATGGAATTCCAGACGTGGATGAAGGAACGTCCTCAGGTAGTTGAGCCAGGTGTTCAGCCCTTTGGCTCTAGATAAGACTGTAGCTCCAATGTGTCTTACACTTAATATGTGAGCTGCAAGTATTGATTTTGAGCTGATCAAATACTGTTTGTGTTGCTACTGTTACAGTTACAAAGTAGACCATTTGTATCCAAACCTTTTCCTACATGTTCCAGAATTGTCAAGCTGAAATTTCTTTTATTTTAAATTAAAAAGTAAAATATAATTTAATTGTTTTTTTCTTATTTACCGACTTAACAAAAGACTAGACATGTTACGTTCTAGTGAAACAGACTAGTCAGATTTTTGTACAACAGAGATTTGATATCACATTATAAGAAAAACATGCAATTATTATTATTTTTTTTCCCGGTTCAATTATTTTTTGTTTTCTTTGTTCTCAGCAATAAGAATAAGGTAATGATCACTGTTTTTTTTTTTTTTTTTTTTTTAAATGTATCATTTTGTCATCTTCAGGAAATGGTTGCACCCAAGTCTGCATAAGTAAATGCTATTTACTACAAAATACAAATGAAACCAAAAGGAGTGGTTATTAAAAGACAAATACATGTTTTGCATTCTGTTTTGTTTCAGGATTGAAAAAGGTATAAAGTAGTAGAACCAAATTTGTATAATTCCGTTTTATATAATTTTAATAACATTCTGGGTCTGCACAATGACATTCGAAGGGCCATGAATGGCCTGCCGGCAGCACTTTGGGCAACCACAATTTAGATAATGTTACAACCTCCAAAAAATCCCTCTGTGTCAATGCATATTGCATCAGTTTTGTCCATCTTTCATTCGTGTTTACCTTTCCAGATGAGCCTGAGCTCTCTGGCTGAGGACAAAGCAGTGGAGCTCCAGCGGCGGGCTCTTGGTCTGCTGACAGACACTCAGCCCAACTTTGTAGACACCCTAATGAACATCTACCAGATTAAGACTTTGGATCCTTCCATACAATGTATGCACATTTACAAGCTCCAAGCTTTGAACTGTTATAAAGAGGTGAATGAGTGATTTGACTTTTGTTATAATAAAATTCTCTTAGTCCATACAATTTAAAGAGGCAGCTTAATTTTGGCACTTGTTTCGTTTGTCCGTTTTCTTCCCACAGGCAGTAACTCTCAGCATAAAGCTTGGATTGCAGACTGAACTAAATATGGAGAAGGTAAGACTAAGATTGTTTTCTTTATGTAAAATTAATGTTCTGTATATCCCTGCACAATAAATGATAAAGAAAAGCTTTAAACAAGTTCAAAGTTAAATTCTCAGATGATCTTTTTTGTAATTCTTTCTTCATTTCTATCCCTTTTCTATCCATTATTATTTTGCAGATGCTTATCCCTCTGATTTTACAAGACAAGCTGCCTTTGGCAGAGTCCTTTGTCAAAGGACACAGACAGCTTGAAAAGCAGCTTGTTATGTTACTAGACTCTTGGTGTTACCCGGACTTCAATGTGGAAGAGATAAGAAAGTATGCTATGTGAATTTGTAGGAACTGGCTATGAACTGTACTTTTCATATTTATTAGTACCTTTGGTAAACATGTTTAAAATGTCTTCATATAAACATAATCTCACTTCGACTGTTTTAGAAAATACAACTTTTAATTTTAGTACATTTATTGAGTGCGGGTAAAGATGCCAAGTTAAAAACTGTTTCGAATAAAATCACTAGCCGCACTCCTAACAATCCCTTCAAAATGAATGTAACCGAAGAACTATTTATACTTTTATTTTTAAAAGTTTATCATAGTTTCAGGAAAATTCAAGGCTGAACAAAAACTTAAGCATATCCCCTTGCAATGCACTTGTTGACAATTTGTGACCGACTTGCTTAAAATCGTGTGTGGTACTGATGGATCAACTTTGACCCTCCCATTGCGTGTCAGGACAGTTCAGTTGAACCCGAGTTGAAAGGAACCTTTGTAGATCATAAGATGAAAGAATCATCTGAAAGTGGCTCAAGATAATAGGTTTTTCAGAAACAAGTACTGGTGATTGGTTTTGCATAACACAACAGGTGAATATGTATAAAAGCGCCTTGTAACCGCGGTGTTTCCACGGTTCATTAAAAGTTGAGTTTGAAAGCATTGAATGCGATAAATCTTCTGTAAAATTGCTGAGTACAATTTTCCAAAAACGCCACATTCATAACTGATCCACAGTATAAGGGGTTTGTCGCTCCTCCATTGGATGGTGATATCTTCTCTAACTGTTGATGAGTGTTAGTACCATGGCTGAAATATTAATATATCTAATGTAAGTTTTAAGATCTGACTTTAAATGACGCGACATGAACAAAATTATTCACGTTTAATTTTAATTACATTTCTTATTCGATGGACACTCCATAGCTGTAAAATTGTGTTTTTCGACACTAGCAGAACATCAAAAAAAGTTTTGCATACAATTGTAATGAAAATCATCCTTATAACTTCACCATATAAGCTTATATAACTGTATGTATTTGTCCTTCCACAGGAAGTTTCCTTGCCTCTCTCTGTCCAAACACTACATGACACAGATTCAACCCAAAATGCTCACCAAACATGTTGTACGGCTCATGGAAAAATTCAAAATTGACCAAAGTGGGTGGCTAACACGTGTCACTTTGTTTTAATGTGTTTTGTTCCTTTTCCACATATTCACACTCCTACGTCTTCTTGTCAATATAGGCTTCTGTCCAAATGCTCTTCACAAGAGGAGACTGGACTCTCTGCGTTACCTTGTGTATAAGACATTTGGGGACGTAAGTGATGTAGCAGAGTCTTGCAGCCTGCAGACTTTTAGAGGCAATAAAGTCACTTTACTTTGACCTTAACTGTCAATTTCTGCACATTTTATAAAATATGACAATAGTAAACCTTAGGTTTCTTTTGTGTGTTTTTTTTTTTTAGAAAACCATGACAGAGGAGAATTGGACAGACCACGTGCAAGTAGGTTTTTTATCTGATTATGCTTATTAGATTCTTTTTTTCTTGCACCACTATGTTTTTAAAGATGTTCAATGTTTCATATGTGTGCAGTATGTGGTGGCAGATGACCTCGAGCTTCAAGTCCATTTGGTGGAGCTGTTGGTGAAGTACAGCAGTCTTCGGAAAGCCTCACAGTGGTCACTAAGATACAATCTCCCTAAAGATCGACTTTCTCAGGGGGTGTGGGAAATGCAGCAGAGTCTGCCACCTGATCTACAGTGAGTTAACCAAAAATATGCAAAGACACATCCTACAATAAAACTAAGTGACCTATCTTAATTGTATTGTAGGTCACTTGCAATAAATAATTCTTTAGTTTTNTGAAATAATAAAAAGAACTTCCAGTTTTTTTTTATTTCATACTTCCAATAGATATTTTGTGTTTTTCTTTCTTTTCCCTATTTTTCCATATTCCTTTGCTATATTTTAGTTGCACACGTTTTCTCTTTATTTTCAGACAGATATGTTTGAACAATCTCACCACACAAGAGGAGGAGTGGATCCCACCTCAGTCTCACTGCCAGAAGTTCTACCAGGCGCCTCTCACCAAAGACAAAGTCCACTTTGTAGATACGCTGGAAACTCTCCAAAGATGTCAAAGTTTTGTTCTCAAGGTACAGAGATTTACCTGTTTTTTTTTTTGTTTTTTGTTTTTTTATTCTATATGTTTTTTTTTTATATTGACACATTCTTTTTGTGTGTCCTTTTCCAGGAGAGTGGTGTAGTAGGAGTTGACATGGAGTGGCAGCCTACGTTCGGCTGTATCGCTGCTCAGAAAGTTGCTCTGATACAACTCGCTGTTCTTGACCAAGTTTTCTTACTAGACCTTTGCGCAAAAGGATTCTGTCACCAGCCTGATCTAGTTGGTTTCATCAGGGCTTTGTTTTCTGAACGAAATATTCTGAAACTGGGTAAGTAACAGCTAAATAAAACGGCAATTGGTTTTATCCAGGGAGTGAGTTTAAATACAAAGAACGTCTCCTAATCTCTGTACAGGTTATGGTATGACCGGAGATCTCAAGTGTCTCTCTGCCACCTGGCCTGAGTTATCAGAGGAGCCACTGAAGATGGAGGGAATGCTCGATCTTCTTAAAGTACACCAAGAGGTGCCTTTATCCCATCAGTCACAAAATTTCTACAAACGCAACTAAATCAGTCAGTTGGCCAAACATAATATCCCTTTATTATTACAAGTTTAACATTTCTAAAGGACTGATGTAATCTAATGATGTTAGCAATTCTAAGGCTGTTTACAATGATCTCCAGTTATATCAAACCTTCAAAGTAGAAGCTCTTCTTTTAAACAGATTCTACATTTTAACTTCAAAATAATTTCTAGTAGGTTTCTAAAACTCTATTGAGATGAACGGTAGAGATAAAACAATCAGTGATTTATGGTTTATAAATCACTGATTTTTATCTCCTGTTTTTGTAAATTGCGTTTCTCTTTTAAAACTAGAATTTACAGGTTTTTTTTTTTCTTCTCGCGTTTCTTTCTTGAGTTGTCATTTGTTTTTATTAGCAGTAGAGGCGACTTTCCACTGGGTGCACAAGAGAACGTGCTATTTTTAGACAACAAAACGACGACAGAACTGAAATTTCAAACTGTGTTTAGCACCTTATATTAGTTATTTTCAAAATATTTGGAAGTAATATTCCTCCCTTAATACTAAGATTTCCAAAAAGCTGCAGTCATTTCTAAATCCAGCTTGTTCTTTTCGCCAAAAAGTCAAGAAAGTCAAGTTGACAGTGAAAAAGGAACCAGTTGAGGTTAGGATGTGAACTTTATGGAGGTTTCATGTTTCATGTCTCTGGGGCTGACGCAGATTTAAATTTTAGCCTTAAAAACAGAAGTTAAATGGGCTTCAGAGCTTTAGAATTCAAAACAAATAAACAATTAGTAGTTCATTTAGATTTTTGTTAGCTCACTAACATCATCTACGCTGAAGAAAGTTGTGAATAAATTTCCATGTGGGCCTCTAGATCCGATACCTAAAAAAAAAAAAATAAACAAAACTTCTTCATCTGTAGGTAATATTCAATCTTCTGACACTACTTGCATGTTTTGTGTTTTACCCATTCAGATTCAGCGTGGAAAGGTGAATCAAGTTCAAAATGCCCCTAGAGAGGTCCTGGTTGGTGAGGACAGTTCAGAGAAAGGCCTCAGTTTGCTGGTGCAGCAGGTCCTGGGAAAGCCTCTGGACAAGACAGAGCAGATGTCTAACTGGGAGAAGCGTCCACTGCGCATCAGCCAAATTAGATATGCAGGTATGGCATTATGCATGCACAGACAGACAATAACAGAGAGCCAGATGGTCGCTGCTCTCCTCTCCATAGAACATTAGAGATTATTTTGTTATCCCCTGACAAAATGCAAACTGATAATTCACCCCCCCCTTGGTCCTGCCTCACTTCTTCTCTTTTTTTTCCAAACTCTTCTCTAGCGGCAGATGCCTATTGCTTGCTGGATGTGTACTCTGCTCTCTCCAGCAACCCAGCGAGCTTTGGGCTGCCTGCTGACCTGCGCAGTATCACTTCAGGCCAATCAGAGAAGAGCAAAGACAAGGAGAAAAAGGGCAAGAAGGCAGCACAGAATCCTAGTAAAGAGGTAATGCCTCGGCTGGGAGTTCTGTTACTACTACGTGTTGCTTATTTTTGGGAAAATATGTTTCCTTCCAGTCTATAATGTGAATGATTTTCACAAGGGCATGTCGCTGAATATGTCTAAGCAATTCATCAATATAGTTGTATTTCTAATTTTATTGTGCCACATTTTATGGTGCCACTTTAATTGATGTTACTTTAAAACAGGTAAAAAATGTAAACATTCCTCCTGCTTGCATTACCAAAGATGGTCAGATTTTTTTTCTCTATATTTAGTTTCCAGGTTTGTTTTATAGGCCTTACCTAAGCTCAGATAGTCGGGATACTCTTTGATTCATGCTATAAAGGTCTTCATTCCTATCTTATTATTTAGGTGGATATCGCATTAAAATGTTTTATGGCTTTGCTGTTGACGAAGTGATGCGAATATAAAGCTTAATGATTTTTCTTTTAAACTGAAGAAATGTACAATGTCGTGTTATTATAAAATAGCATAAATATATACAAATATAACTTCCATTTAAAATTTTATTGATACAAAACAGTCTCAAATATTGAACAGGAGTTAAAAAATATTTTTTTTTAGCAACACTACATATTCTCCACACAGATAATATCTTCCTTTAATAATATTTTACTGCATGAAAATTTTCATGCAATAATTTGCATGAAATATTTGATAACTCAGACACAAGCATCATCGATTATAAATTTAGCTTTCACTTAATGACATGAATTTCAAACTTTGAAGGTTTTCTGTAGTTTGTGCACAACTAGTGGATTTGTAAATTGGTTCTGGGTGAATTAAGGTTTTTCTGAAGCCCCCCGGCCAGCAGGGGGCCGTAAGCAACAGCAATGTATGGTTATAAACTCAGCAAAGACTGGATATGGCAGTCATTCCAGACATTATTCCTGCTATACCATCTCCCTATATGGAAGAGTGTAAAGAACGAAGAGCAGACTTAAACCCTATAATTATCTTTAGGCTATCTTTAGGATGTCTACTTAGTGACTGAGCCTTACAAGACATATTTAACTTTTAAGTTGATCATTGTTCTGAAATCAGAACCTTGATTAATTCAGCCCAAAAAGACTGAATTAAGAATCTAAACCTGTCTGAGACATTCCATGATTGGGATAAATTCCAGGAATAATTAAGGATTTTTGATGGTGTCTATGCAAAATGGTGAAGTGCAGTTCGCACATCTTTCTTGTAGTAGACACTCTCTTGGCATCTCATTTAGTGCTTTCTTATGAGCTTTTAGCCCATCTTCATGTTTGCATATGATGATTAGTTACACAGAAACCAGTGATTATTTACATAAAAACTGAATGTAGGAGGCGGCGCACCACCAATGATCATCTTACATGAAACGCGTTTTGAGACTGGAACATGTAAGGCCTATCCAGGATAAATAACAGATTAAGTTAGCTTTATTTTTTCCATTGCGCAATTAATTTGTAGTCCTACACTGCACAAATGATGTCTAAAATGCACCCCCCAAATCAAAACCCGGCAATGTACCTAATAGGAACTGTTTAAAATCTTCATAAAGATCTTCTTGGTTATCATTGGAGGAAAGGAAAGGCATAGATTTTTATATAAAATTAAATTAGTATTTTTAAATGCATATTGGCTTCTGAAGCACTTTAAAAATCGATATTAGAGTCCCTGCTAATTTAAAACTAGCAGTAGTTTGAAAAGGATGAAGAACACAATCCTATACGTATTCCTTATAGTTTAATGATGAATTAGTGATATGATAGTTTTATGAATAAAAAAAATCAAATAATTTTGATAAAAATAGGTTAAAAATAGTTATCAAAATGGCAACATTTTAGGAATAGTGTCCGAATTTAATGTTATCTTGATGTTGTGCTGCTCTAAATGCTGCCAGTGTGGAGAAGTGACAATTTATCCTCCTTAGAGTTGGTATAGTGCAGTTATCTCACATCCAGACTATAATCAGAAACCATAACCTGCTCTATTTGAAGAAGAGCAACTGTGCTAATTTGACAATTCTTAATTCTGTGATAACCTGCGACCTTTTGTGTGACTTGTGTGAATGAATAAAGGCAACCTCCAGCTGAAGGCCCTGGATTTGAGCATCCAGCCTGCAGGGAGAGACAATGAGCGTTTGACAAAGGCCCTTCACTAGTTCCTATCAGCTCCAGGGGTGCAGTTGTATAACTCACCCTGTGCTGTGACCTCTCTGAACTGAGGTGCAAGTGAAAAGAAAATCCCCCTACAGGGATCGGTTAAATATCACATTATTCTCTGTGTCCATTTAGGAATGTCAGGGGGCTCAGAGGGTCAGTCCCCCTCATTCTGACAAACTGAAAGGCCTCCTGTGTGGCGAGCAGCCCTCAGAAGACACTCCACCCCTAACCCCCCAGCAGTTGCGGGTGGTGTGTGACAACATGCTGCAAGGACTGGGAAGATATCTGCGGTGTTTGGGAGTCGACGTGGTCATGCTGGAGAACACTGATGATCACAGAGTGGCAGCAAAGGTTGGTTAGAAAGCTATTAAGAGGAAGTGCATTTTCTTTTTTTTCACAAAGAAGAAAAACGTACAAAAAAATAAAAATACCACAAAGAATCTAAACAATAAATCTGGAAAGTAAAACCTTTACCACAAAAATATATATTTTTTCTTAAATATAATTCAGGTTTTGGACAGACCAAAATCTATTGACTTGTCCAAATGTTGTAATATGATCAACACCCAGTTTACATAAACAGCCGCTGATACTTGCTTTTTAACCACAATCCAGATTCTTAAGTGAAACGTTTATAAATCTTTTGCACTGCAGATACAAGTCGTTTGAATGTGTGATGTCATACTTAACCACAGAAAGTCTGTATGTCCTTTTTGGGTACTTGAGGAGTTTGAATATTTCCACCTATTGTTAGGAAAATGTTTATGACATCATTAGCGACACCATGTTATTGTGATTTTAGAGTTCTCTACGATTGTGTGATTCAGCAGCTAAATGTAGCTACAGCACATGTACGGCTTGTTCTCTTTCTCATTAAATTATCCATCCATCCATTTTTTCATTTGTTTGTGCATCCATCTATTTATAAATTTGAAATATTTTTAAAAGAGTGTTAAAAATCATGGAATTTTAACATGAAATTGTGTCTGAACCCAGGTAGATGTCCAGCATTCAGCACTTACAGTTACTTCAGACTAATAAAAATACCAGCTACTGTACAGTAAATTAATGGGAAGGTTTTTTGTGCGCTTTCAGTTGGCACAAGATGAAGGCCGTGTCATCCTCACATGTGGTCAGCCGTTTCAAACTGTAAGTACATGCAAAGTCAAGTGCATTGTAAAAACCAAATGTGTGTCCATGGATGCACTCCTGATTATTATCCCTATTTTTTTTTTGTTAACATGCTTCAACTGTCTTCCAGTTACGTTCCCAGGTGGGTGAAGGTCGCTGCCTATCCTTAGACTGTTCAGAGAAGGCCAGAGACCAGGCTATTCGAGTCCTAAGACACTTC
This sequence comes from Poecilia latipinna, assembly GCF_001443285.1. Lineage (NCBI taxonomy): Eukaryota > Metazoa > Chordata > Actinopteri > Cyprinodontiformes > Poeciliidae > Poecilia > Poecilia latipinna. Next base: position 252,524 of record NW_015112632.1, read on the forward strand.
AATGTCCAGCCTACTCCCAGTGACATATTCAGCCGCTGTCAGGTATGTTTCCTTGTAATTTTGTTCTTCTGTAGTCTAGTGCAGTGCAAACACTGATTAATGGTTGAATTTTTGTCTTTTCTATTAAATACATTTAAACTAATTTACCTCTACCCAGACACAAAGCCTTACTTATGCATAAAAGTTGACATTTGGTCTCATCTGACTACAGAATACCTTTGCAATGAACAGTAAATAGCACGTCATTAGGGCTTCAATCATTAGAAAATGAACCAAATGGTAAGCATTATGACAATCATAATAGTTGGGAATGAAAATACAAATTTTCTGCACATCTCTCTTTTGTATCCGTGCCAACCACCGTCTTCCCAATGTAAGGTTTTGCATCATCTGCATAATGATTTTTTTCCATTCAGCAGGGTGAATGTAAACAGTCCTTTTTGTTATTAATATTCCACAGATTGATTTTGCTGGGACAACATATTTTTGATGCATTATGCAATTCTACATTCTGACACAGTGAAAAACTACATATTTTCATAAAAGTATAAAGATGCTACACAGCTGCATGCATACAGTGCATTTATTTGATCCTGCATTAAGTTGAAACTGTGTTGATATAACAATTTTTTGTTGTTGTTGAATCAAACCACTCCTATGAGAAAGAGGAAAAACATTTCTAAAATGAATAATAAGGAAGTACTTCTGTGGTCTTAAAACTTGTTCAGCAATCACTGAGTTCTCAATTTATAATAACAAACTTTGTGGTGGCCATTCTTGTTTCAAATGCAAAACAAAAGCAGAACACATTAACTTGCATGGATGGGAAAACCATCAGAGGAGGAACTGTCATTTGTGTTGAGATGTTTGTGAATGGGGAATCTCCTGGAGATAAAAACCTAAAACTATGCAGAAATGCATTGCTATGCAATGTTTTACTTTGTATGCACTACTGGATCTGAAACAAGCTGCTGCATAGCTGTTGAGTTGACGAAAGGTTGAGTAAGATGCGGAAAAGATGGAATGAGAAAGTGATTTGTATCTTGTTGGCAGTAAATTGGGCAGTACAGTGAGGTTTAGAGGTCAAAAATAGCTTATTTTAAATTATTAACTAAAGGAACAGCTTTCGTGTGGAAAGCTATAGATTAACGTCTTGGTATATCTAATTAGTATACCTCCTGGTAACCTCCTTGTGGAGGTATTCCAGGCATGTCCAGATGGAGGGAGGCCCCTGAAGCAGACTCGGGAGACACAGAAAGGGATTGCATTTCCCATCTGGTCTGGGAATGCTTTGAGACCCACAGCGGTGACTGGAGGATGTGGTAGGGAGGACAGACGTCTGGATTACATCGTTCGGCTTGTGGTCACCAGAGCTTTGAATTGTACTGGTGCTTAACAGTGGAACGAGGTATTCTAAGCAGTCGTCAATGATTTACTCAATATCATTTTAAGGACAGCATTTGAGAAAAATGGAAAGAAAGTAAGCAAAGAAAAGCATGTGCATTTCAGAAGATTTTTGAGAAACACAGATGTCTTTTTCACAAGTAATTTCATGTAAAAAAAAAATCTGCTTTTTGTTCTACAGAAATTATGACAGTTCAAACCTAGAGTACTCTAAAGAACCCTCATCCTATCTTAGTCAGTGATTTTAAACTATTAACACAGAGGCAGTGTTTTTAATAGTTTATTTTTTCCACACAGATTTTTTACAGTTAAGTTGCAATCAAATAAAGAAATGTTATTTATAATGCTGGTGTTGATGCACATCATTGAACATTAATTCTTTCTAACTATCTACATGCTTGCCATGTTTGGTGAGGCTGGAGAATAATTCAGATATCGTTATCAGTGAATTGGTGATTTATGCTACCTGACCTGCAGATGTCTCTGTGGGTGGCTGTTTAGGGAAGCCATGCGTCTGCCGGTGACTGTGTTTGTGTGTGTGTGTGTGTGTTTGTTCTTGTGGTTTCAATGGGAATCTTTGCAAGAGGGTTCCTAAACCTGGGTGTTCTGGCCTGCTCCTGGAGGAGGAGACAAATGTATCAAGATACGCCACAAACTGCATCTCTGTCAGGCTTGAAATGTTACAAATGTGGACCACCTTGATGCTTCCTGCTGTCCAAACTCAGCTAAACAACTATTTATAATAAGGTAGAATATGGTTCACTGCTGAAATAACACAAAGAGAGGCAAATTGTGTCTCTAAATGAATTAAATGCTGTATTACTCCAGTACAGATGCAAACACAGCCAGAGACAGAACAAGTTTAATGGTGGATCTCCTTCATCCTTACCTCTGACATAACTTTCTTCATTAGCACATCTGGAATCTCTGTTAAGGAATTTATTCTTTCCTAGTTTGTCTTATACTGTTCTCCTACCCTAAAGTTCAATTTTTATTTTACTTTTTCTCCTTAATGTGACAAGCCTAACACAATTTGGTGCCCCGCTTATTTGTCCTTATGTGTTACACAGATCTAGAGAGCCTCACCGTTGCCCTGCGCTGTGGCCCACCCAGGCAAACTTAACCCTTTTGTTGTCTGATTGTAAAGCTTTCTGATTAGCGTTGGACGGGTCAGTTTCCCTCCGTTTGTCTTCTTCTCATTCATATACACCAGTGATGAATGTCACATGAAAAAAGAAAGTAAAGGAAAAGAAATACCTGGTTAACCAGTGACTTAATAACTTTAGGATTTCAGAGGCATTAGGAAATGTGTTTTTGATGGATGTTTTAGAACTCCCTGGAGTCCAAAAGTATTAAAGTAATACTGTTTGTCTTCTTACTTCAACAATAAAAAATACTGCATTTCATTTATTTTTCTGGTAAAATACCTACTTGTGTTGGAATGTTTCTTGTTACATTTACTATGAACAATCTCACTTTGAATATAATCTAAAACAAGGGGTCTTTTGAAACATTCACATAAGGAAAGTCATTTTAGCATTACCTGAAACATATGACATTTATTTATTTAGACACTTTCATTTCTAATTTCTAAAAAAGAATCTCAACCCAATAACTAAGCTAGAAACTTTATTAAAGTTGCAGCTACAGTCATGCAGTTTGTTTTGGTTTGTAGCGAACTGTATTTTGAAGTAAATGGTTTGGGGTTTAGTTTAATTTTATCCACTTTGTCTGTTACTGCAATCACACACTAACAGACAGGACGTTTTGAAGCCCGAACAGGCCCGACCATTCCTGTTTGTTTTTCTGCACCTTTAACCAGATGCTGGTGTGTGTTTATATGAACTTAAACCAAAACTGAATTATTTCTGTGTTCAGTAGATTTTTTTCTGTTGGTTACCAACAGACAAGTAATGAAGACAAATGAAGGTGAAGAATCTTAATTTAAAGTAACTGGCAATATCCATGCAAGTGTGTGTTTTCAGTTGTAAAGTAAAGAGGACAAAAATATGTGTTCTTGAACTTTAGCCAATAATGGAAGAGATACATTGGCTTCTGAAAATAATTTACAGCCCTGATGAGAGCAGGTCAGGTGTCACTTTAGGCATCCAAAGTACCATTTAACTTTGTTACGACTTTTTATGATCGATTATAATCAATTAGTGAAGGAAAATCACAGTTTTTCCTTCAGTAATTGCATTCTCAACCTGCAACAGAAAGCTACCACTTGAAAATAGTTAAACACACAACTATTGATGATGAATATAAATAAAGGCGTCATTCTACAAACATTAAGTGTTTGTATAAGTATGCAGCTAAGTTATTAAAGCATATTTGTTTTCTACATTTTGTACGCATCACATTTTCTTGTTTTCTTGTTGACTTGGACAAGATATGTCTCATATTAAAGGCTACAAAGGTTTAATATTTGCCTTTCATGGTCACATTTATTTACATTATATGAACTGGCATTTTAACAGAGGTGTATAAACTTTTGAGACAATTTTAACATTGCACAGCCTATAGTTGCACAGTTGCTTTGTTTTCCCACCACTAATGCCTGCTGCACCTAAACTTTCCATGCATGTACACACTTGCACACACTTCCGTTGAGTTGTGCAGCTCCATGAAATGTGGCCACTGGCCTTTTGTAGACACGTTGAGATCGTCTGTGAGATAAATCCAACAGACACACAGCACAGCGATGCATCTGCACAACTCAGATCTGACAAACATGCACAGATAACATCATACTGTACACACAGGCACTTCAGAACCTTCAAAGGCTCAAAAGGCTTGGTCGCACTTCTGTTCAGGCTCAGCTGTAGACGCTGTTGCAGTGAAAGCGCTGGTTCCCACGCACTGCACTACTGGGGAAGTGAAAACAAGAGCAACAGGAACCGCCAAACTGTGAGAGGGAGGGGCAGGAGAGACGGAGGGGGAGTGGGGGCTCGGGGGTGAGAACAGAGGAGATGGCAAGGAGGTAAAAAAGATGGGAACAAATTTAACCAATTGAGAAAGTTTGGAGGAAAAAGAGATATAGAGGGAAAAATGGCTGGAATGGATTGCTTTGTGGGCAAAGGAGATGAGAGTTCATTGAGTGGAGGATAGAAGGAGGACGAGAGAGTAAAGGATAAGGAGGGGTGGAAGAGAGCAGGGCAGTAGAAAAGGACTTGTCCGTCCTTTGATCTTCTTGGAGAGCCGCAAGCTGAGAAACCGGAGGAATGTGAGAGGCTGAGACGCAGTTAATGTTAACCTTCACAAGCTGTTAATCAGTGTCAGGACGGATGGATATGTCAAAGACTGTCATAAACAACCTCACACCTTTAAATCAGAATTACTGTTATTAGATTCACATGGCTTTGGTTCACATCAGTGCTTTTGATTTTGCTTATATAAACTTTAAAGACGAACATTTTCTCAAATCTGCACAACTTTCTTGTTTTGTTCCATACATGTGCACTGCAGTGACAAAACTGAGGATTGTATCTGTGTATCCCCCCCCCCCCCCCGCCTCTCACTGTCTCTTCCTTCATAGATGAGAGGAAGAGACAGTGAGAAGGGGGTCGCGGTGGAGAGATGTTGAGGGGGGACGGGGGGGGGGGCATTCCATACGCACGCCAAGACATTCCGAGGGAAACCATCCCAAATATTTCCCACTGTGTGTGGTGAGGGTTTCACATCTCCTGTTACACACACATAGAGTTTCACAAAGTGTTCAGAGTCAACCCACACACTGACTTTGCTCCTCTAGGAAGCACGTCAATCTTTCACTCATTGTGTTTGGTACACACACACACGCGCACGCACACACACACACACACACACACACACACACACACACACACGCATACAGTAATCAATTGAAAGAGCTTTGTCTAAAGTATGAAACCCAGCATGCTTTGCTTTTTGTGGGTGGCAAGTCAGCAAAAGCCATTGTGACTGTTTTGTCACTTTTAATGTATGAGTTTTAGAATTGAAAGAGGCATTACCACAAATTTAATACAACTTTGCTGTGGTTTCGCTGGGAATCATGTTTGTTGTGGATATGACCTCTTCAGTTTAATGAGAAGTTGACTCATGAATGAAGATTATTCATCACACATCACAAAAGAACTTCACTGGAAGGGGAAGTGTTTGCCAACATTTTTTTTTAAATTTATGTGTCTGGGGTATTATTTTTTTCTTTAGCTTGTAAGCCTAAATCTGGCATATTTGCATGATGGATTGGCATCAATAATTCATCTGAATATTCCTCTTAAACAGGCGGTATTATGTATTTTCCAGGCACATGCATAGTTACTTGATTAACACAGTCAAGGAACTGTTCCCTTAGTTGTTATTAAAAAAAAAATGATGTTCAAATAACTTAAAAGAAATTTTTCTTTGCAAATTGATTGTTTGAAATTGGGCTTCTGTATCTTTAAGAAGCTCCTTTGCTTTCTGATACATCGCCTTCACCACATCATCACAACAATGCTTCTCATTGTGCTGTTTACAACTGTTCTTAGGATCACTGGACTCAGAAGTAGTTTGTATGATAAGCTCAGCAGATGCACAGTACCACTTTGTGTTTGCTAATTGCTGCTGCTGCTAGTCTGGAGGAGCGGAGTGGGGAAGGCATGGGGGAAAGGTGCTCTGTGAGGCTGGAGACTCTCTCTAAACTGGAGCTCTCTCATTATATTCGTTTGTGCCAGCAACCATCCAGCAAGGATTTCTCGAACATTTATGAAAGAATCAAAGCAACAATTCAGATATGTTTTTGATGAGGGGATAACATTATGAGATGGTATAAAGCTCAAAAAATGTGTTTTATATAGCACCACCTCCCTTAAAACAAAACAAATGTGCTGTCATCGTAAAATACTAAAAAGTACATAGGCAAATGTCACATTCATTAAAATTGGCATCGGTAGTCAGAGATGTTCAAGCCTACATTACCCATGTTCCTACATTACAATCAAATTAGTCAGTAAAAATATTTTGTCATCATTTTCCTGCAACAAAATGAGACAAGATTGCTGAAAATGAGATATCAGTGATTTGTTAGGGGAGTCGCTGGTTGCATCACAAGAACAACCAGCGACTCAATAGCAACTTATGATAAAGTTGCTATTTAGGAAATCTCACAATAGCAACTAAGCGCATTTGGTGTTGCTTGCATGTCCTCCATCGTTGTGTTATTGTTGCATATTGATCACTTGGCGCTACTTTTCAAACTCTATGACCGCCTAACAATACTATCACTCCACTACAGCTGTTACTCAGTTATAATGAAAAGCCATCCAAGAGATGAAGTGCTAGTGGAAAAGGGCCATAAAGTACAGTGTAGGATTTTCACAGCTTGAGGCACTAAGCTGTGTAGCAGTCCGCTGGCTCTTCTTTTGATGTTCCAGTAATGTTTGCCTGAACGCAGTGTGAACAGCCTATGGAGAAGGTGTGAGAATTTTCTGATAATGTTCAGAGCCTTGCTCCTTAATCTGAAACAGATTGTGGGCACATGCTGCGTTTGAGTTTTCTTGAAAGTCAGAGTTATTAAATTAAGTCACACATGAGCTGTGAGTGTTCTGGTTGAAAGTGAAATATGGTGGGTTTTGCTATTTGTTTTGTGAGCACTACTGTGAGAACTTAAAAGTACTCACGGTAGTGTTAAATGTAGCTATTTTGAAGCCGTTTGAACTTTGGGTAAGGCTACTGACTCCAACTATCAGTCAGAAGTCCAACTTTAGTGTTCTTATTTAGTTTTTTCATGTCTGGGAACTCGGAAAATACCACTCCTGAGTCCCACACAACTGTACAAAGAATGCTGAGACAGTCCAGTGACACTTCTAGCTTCCCTCACTAAACTTTGCTGAACTCTTTTGTCTGCAATGCTGCTGCTGGAGCACCAAGCAGAGAAGCACTATGTACAGTAGAAATATTTGAAACCTGAAATTTCAGAAGCTACCCAAGCGTACTTATTAGTGATGTAGATTATTACCTCATTAGTACTTCTAAAAAAATCTAGAATTGCACCTCCTGTTAGCTCCTGCTAACTTTTTATCAGCTCAAACCAATCTGCCCATTCTTCTCTAACAACTAAGCCCTCATGTAAAAGCAGCTGCTGTCTACTAGATATTTTCTCCTTTTTGGGTCATCTCTTAAACCAGTGATATGACTGTAAGTGAAAATCCTAGCAGATTTACAGTTTCTGAAGTACTCAGAGCTGTGTGTCACCAACGACCTTGCCACATTCAAGTCACTTTTATCTCCTTGCTTGCACTTTCAGTCACTCGGTTTTATCTTTAGCAAGTCCTTTAGCATGTGTAGATGTGATTGAATGATTTGCTGTTTTTGTCACCAAGTATTTATACAGATAACCTGCCCATTAACTGATTTATCATTTATTCATTCAATACTTGAGCATACATTAGTTGTGATCTTTATAATTGTCTTAAACTGTATCAGAATTTCACTCTCTTAGTTTAACTAAAAATCTCTCAAAAGAAAGTCTGCAGCCGTTTGAAAGCACAAATCAACAAACATTAGTGCAAGCTGTTGGATACGAAAGAAGATGAGCAATCACTCAGCAAGCATTTAACAAAGCAGATCTGCCTCTTTTTCCCACAGTCAAGTTGGCCCCAGGTTAGCATAGCAATGCAATGACACCTGTGCGTGCATGATAAAAATCTATGTCTGTCTGCATGCCTGTCTGAGACTATAGGTGCTCAAGCGTCACTTTTTTCACTATGGGAAATAGTTGGATGTCTGCTTTTTAGGATATTAAATGTATGGAAATAGGTGCTGGAATAAAAAATGTGAATCTTGGCCAGGAATGTTTCTAGAAATATGCACAGCCATATATAAATGTAGTTGACAGTTTGGAAGATACCAGTAAGTTAACTTTACCTTGTCTTGTTTTCACATTGGTTGTGGGGTTCTGTTCTTTTTATTTCACATAATGAACAACAGGGAGAACTGGTTTTGTTTGAGAAAAATGTTTAGGAACAAGCCATATTACAAGCTATTTATATTACAGAAATTAGAATTTCTCTAAACTTTAGACATGTTAGACACATTGAACTACATAAATTATATTTATAAATTTAATTAGATATATTGAGAACCTACCAGACTTTGGCTTTAGAACACTTAGTTTTATGTTTTATTTTTTTTTTATTGATTTATTGATTTTATTTTGATTTATTTATTGACCAGTTTGACTTTGACAAGTGGAGAGTTGCATCTTTTGCAGTAATGCTCCTCTTGAAATATGTATTTGAGTGCATTTCTATACATTTATATTTTCTATATATATATTATTTTGATCACAGCATCACCATTATATGATGTGATCAATGTAACTTAACCTCAAGTTTTATATATAAATAAATAACTTGAGGTAACTGCCTTCCCCAGTGGCACATGGGGGGGCTATATTTGAACCCACAACTTGCAGTCAGTCATATAATGCTAATATTAGCATTGCATGATTGTCAGAGTAGCCATCAAGCGATCACAAAGAGTAAGGATCGTATCTGTGACTCCAGCGTCTCTCTGCCCGGCTTTCTGTCCACACGACCAGACAGAGATTTTAAAAGAAGCTGCAAAAGCGAAAGATGAGCATTACCCGTGCTTGTCTACAACTAATGGTGTCATCCAGGACATGTTTCTGTGAAATGTTGTCACAGTATCAAGCTGTTAGCAAGTCGTGACACGTAAGACTGTCATGACACTATTGCAACAGAGGTTTCTTCAGATTCATTGCAAGACTGAGCTCTTATCAGAAATCCTTTCTGCCCACAGCATCACAAGCCTGTTAGCTATTTGGAAGTGTGGCCTACATGGACTCATTGGCTTCCTCTGCTGCCATTGCCAAACTGTCCATTATATCGATAGACTACAATTCTTAAAACGGCACAGAAAATTGACAAGCGTTCACAACTCCTCCTGTTCACTGATTGGCCTGATTGAAATTCTGCCTGGTTAATTGAGCTCAACGGGAGAAATCCCAGATGGAGGGCTGAAGGGAGATGAGAAACAAGTGGAATAGCATAAGAAGGCTATGGCCAGGGTAGGCATCTCCATCCACAACAACTTTTTGAAAATACTTGAATGATATCAGTTACTACAACATTTAGATTCCCTTTGGGATTAATTAAGTATTTTGAAATTATTTGAATTGAATGACGAATTAAGACAGCTCTTAAGGGAATCCTTCTCTAAGCGCCTTTCCTTTTTAAGATCTCGGTGTAAGTTCAACGCTTCTTTCACCCAACTGTATCAGTTTCTTCTCCTCTTCCTTTATTTGGCCTTCTCACTTTCCATCTTTGCCGCTCTCCCTCACTCCCGGTTCTCACCCGGACTCGCTGTTCCGCTCCGCTCCACTCCCTGTCTCACTCTCCGTTTCAGATTAGCCAGAGCGAGGAATCCGGTGCAGCCGGCAGCTGGAATGTCCTGTTTGTCTTGCTGTGTTTGTGTGTATGTGTGTGTGTGTGAAAAGTTGGTGAGGTTGGTGCTGCTTTTTGATTTTGATGTGTTCCATTGTCTGAGAGCCAAGCTGCTTCCTGTCCCTGCTTTCCCCAATCGCCTCAGAGACTCAAGAGAGGACAAACAAAACGATAGGGGGAGAAACTGGGAAAAAGATGGTGAAGTGGGGAAGAGAAAGGTGGGATGCAAAGGGGCAAAGCTGCAAGGAAAGTGGGGCATAAAGCAGGAAGTGATAGAGGGATGTAGAAGGGATGAGGGTTTGGCAGAGGAAGAGAGGTGAAAAGGAAGTAGAAAGCTTCAATAGGGCTTTTCCTCCAGACACCAATACAATGAAGTAGTGCGTAATTTCCCATACACAGCACCACTACCGCCGCCTCCACTGCCACCACCACCCAAACACAGAAATACAGTACACAAAAAGTTTCTCATAGCAGATAAAGCTTTATTCTCTCGGTTTGAGGTCTTATCGTTATTCTAGTTCTCTTTCATACATTATCAGTGTTTGGGAGGTTTGTGTGTGTGGTCTGACACTGTGAACTGCAGAGGCTGCACTGATATGAGAGGGTGAGAAGAGAATGAGCAAAACAGAGTTATAATGTTTGCAAAGGGAGATGCAGGGGAGCAAAATCTGGGCAGAGAGAAATGAAAATGGCAAGAAATTTCTTAAAGAGGTAAAAATAAAGGTATTTGAGCCTGCATTGTGCACTCCGCTGTAAAAGCGTGGACGTGTATAAATCACTTAACATGTGTTCGAGAGTGTGTGTGTGTGTGTGCGGCAAGGGCTTTGACGTGGCAAAGCGCAGCATTCCTGCTGGGTGGTGATGTCATGAGAACTAGATCTCCACTTGCAGACAGAGAGCCCTGTTTATGTTCCCCTCCAGAGGAGAAACCACACTGTGTGTCTGAGAGCAAGTGTGTGCGCGCATGTATGTGTGTGTGCGTCTCCCTCTGTCTGACTGGGATATTGGCTCATGGGGGAGGTGGGGAAGCCAAGAGGCACTCGAGAGGGTCTACTTTCCCCTGCCGCTCAGGGAGAGGGAACCACTTACTGATGCCTTCCTCTCAAACATACCAGAGAAAGAGGAAGTTTCTCATGTTTTGCCGAGCACGGTAGCTGCACAGCCAGACTGTTCTGCTGTGAGTGATTGCCCTATGCTTCCAAACAGTCCCCTAAGGGAGGTTGAATTCTTTGCAGTATAATAACAAACCTTGGGTCAGCTAATGACTACAATACCACACAGAGACACAATCCTACAGTATTATTTTTGCATCATAAAAACTACTCGTGTCAGTTTTTCTGAAGGTGAAAAAAGTAGGTCAGTGACTTCAGATTGAACGCACGTGTTTTTGTGCGTCTCTGTCTATTTAAATTGAAATGAAAAAAGGTAACGCTTTAGAAATGTTGTGAGAACAAATCCACACCATCATGCTTTTCTCTCCCAGAAACTGCTGGTATGATTCTCATTGTGTCTGTGGTCATGGTTTAATGGTTTCCCTTGCGATAGTGAAATGTGATATTTGGTCTTTTCAGCTTCGTGAATCGTAGATCATTCTCCCACACTCTGCACCCACCACACCATAAGCGAGGCTTCCAAGCTCATTCTGCCCCATGCTGCACTCGCCTGAGGATGATGAAGAACTCATGTCAGCTGGGCTAATACCTGCCAGTGAGAAATAGCTGGGAGGTTTAGGGCTGTTATTATCACAACTCTGGCACACGAGCCCACTTTAGTAGATAAAGTAACTCCTTAGCATGCATTCATGTGCTTTAGGCAGCTGTTCTTGCTCAAATGTAATAGATTTTTTTAATCAGATATTTTTATTAAAATGTTCTGCAGACAAGGGGTTTAGGGGAGGTAGGTACTTAAATTATTGCTCAACAAAGTCGCACATGGCCTTTTGCATTTACCTTTAAGAAAATTTTAACTTTTTCATGCCCATGATTGAGCACTGATGAGCTGATCCTATGTTGTTTATCATACCCAAACCTAAGCATGATTTACATGTATAAATGCATAACACTATTGGGAAAAAAATGTGAATAGAAGACAAGAAATGGAATAAAAGAAGTAGAGCTGCACAAATCAGACATCTGATTTCTGTACTCTGTTATTTATAAAGCTTAGACCAACAAATACCAGTTTTGACTACTGAAAAGTCTGGATAAAAAAAACAAACCTGAAAAAGTACAACATGGTAAAGCAGCAAAGGAGATAACTGCTCATCTTTTGTCGATTAACACTGAATACACTTCCATAGAAAATATTCCTTCCTTCCTTAGTAGCATATTACACCTTTTGTGCTTCCTCTAGCTTCACTTAAGCAACTCGCATTGAAAAGGCTAAATGGAGATGTTCTGCAGGATCTTACAATCTTACATTTGTTCCTTTTAAATTTAAGCCTTAAACAGTCTTAAATACATCCAAATTTGCCACAGTACTTCATAAATTACCTTAAATTTTATCTTTGCTTTTTTATAGAAATACTGTTGCGCAGTATAGAATGAAGAAATACTTCATTCTATATGTTGTAGATCAGGCTGACGACAAATTATTTCAATTATATTATTTTTCAGCCCAGTCGAAAGGTGTGTAAAAATGGACATACAGCCTTTCTGCAAACCCTTGAGCCCTCCCCAAATGTCCTTATTGTATTTTCCTGACTCATGCTAAATGTAACTGTTTTGTCAGCTAATCGCTAGTCCTTATGATATAGTGCATTCACTGTTCAGAAACTTTTGAGCTTCCAACTAGCCAGTAGAGTTGTAAATCTCAAGAATGAAGTCGCTTTTGGTAGAATCAGACTATTAAAATATGCATGCTCAATGCAAAGCAATAACTTATAGAGCAGCATTCACTTTTAATTTGAAAGTTTGACATTTTTATGTTTTATGACTTGATAGACTACTTTGGAGGATGTGTTCTGATTTGTATAATTTTAAAGCCTTGCATTGACATTTATTTGCCCCACATTCACCGAACTTTAAAGAATTTGAGATACAAAACCATATCTTGCAATAATTTTCACTCTGTAAAATGAAAGAGTTGTGGTTTATAATTGACACAACACAAGGAGAGACACTCTGTCCTTGACTTTGCTTATAGTAAAAACATCCCCCCTTGGTGTTAAGAAGCTGTTGGGGGTAAATTATCTCATCCTCCCCTGCTCCTGCTGTGTTTTCCTAATGTTAGGTTACGAACTTCATAATTTCAGTTACAGTTTGGCTCATGATTGCTGTCTCCCTGCATGATGAATGTGTGTGGTCTATTGTCTGTGCTTATTGTCACGAAGGAGTTAGGATGTTTAAGTCCTGTGGTTGCATCTGTCTTCCTGTGTCGTGTTTCCAGTTTTGAACCGTTAAGAGGGTACCAGTGAAAGTTATGACAGCAATATTAATTGCATTTAATAGATAATGCATTTAATTAAATCATGACCTGGTTCACGCCTTCTGTATTATAGGCTGTCATGTTAAACCTGCTCCCACATGAACAGAAGTTACTGACCTACATACCTTTGACACAGTAAACATAGCTGTACTCAACATACAGTACATGAAGGCTGTGTTGAAGTGCAAGCTTGATGTTTGTGAGAATGAGTTAACAAATCTAAACTTCATGTAGACAGAGATAATATATGGTAACCCCCCTCAGAGTTTGTGGTCTGTGAGCTGAACCACAGCATTCTGTGTGACTGGGTGTTGTTCAGAGCTGATGCTCCTGCAATGTTTTGCTCTTACTTATTTCTCATGAGCAAAAGTGTGACTGTTATCTGCGTGTCTGGGTGTGCTTACAGTACCGAATGTAGATCTGTGCACGTTGTGTACATAGTTTTGCAAGTGTGATCTGTTTCTGTGTGTGGAGCTAAGGTTTTTGGAATGTGCACCTAGTTCATACCTAACATGCTAGGCTATGTCTTGCTTTAGCTCCCTTTCAAGCTCACAGTTTGTGTGATGTGATGCAGTCTAGCAGTAAGGTTTGTTTTGCATACTTTTGGTCGCCCATTAAGCATTGGTGCTTATTGGGCGCACGTTATCTTTTTTTGTACTCCGTTTCTTCTTTCTTGCTCTCAAGTCAGATTAAAGTGAAAGTCCTTGTGGGGTGGGAATGGTCAGAGGCACAACCCCTCCTCCCCTCACCCCTGGGAGCAAAGGGGTACAAGGCTGAAGAGGTCATGGTGCTTGGCCCTGGGAAAGACCTTTAAAAAGAAAAAAAGGAAACCATTTAGGGTGGCGGATCACTGATTAGATGTCTTGATAGAAATCAAACAAGAACAGAATAGATGCAACTGAGAAAAAAAAAACAGGGAAAACTGATTCGCAGCAAGCACAGCTGAACTCAAAGATTAAAGTGGAAACATAAAAAACATTACAGGGATATAACCATGACTTCATTTGCATGTCAAGCCAACTGAAGTCTAGAATATAAATGGAGTGGAAAATTTGACTGACTAGGTTTCTGGAAAAAAATAGCGAGGCAGATGATGCACTGCTTGCGTCTTTTCTCCATTTCCTCCTCCATCTCTTGGAAGCAAGAGTCTAATCTTTCTCATCGGAACTTCATCCCTGTGTTTTAATTGAAGCCGTGCAGTCTGAGGGGGTTTGCATGCATCCATTTGTGTGTTTGTACTCTCTGGAGACTACAGGGATTATCTGTGGACCAAATACAAGTAAATACCAAGCACTGTACAAGCAGTCTTGATGAATTGGGCTGCTGTGGCCCAGGAGGTAGAGGAGTCAAGCGGAACGTCAGTTGATTGATCCGATGCATCTTCACATGTTCAAGTGTCCTTCAGTGAGACCTCTCTGGCCTCCTGCATGTATTTATTCTATAAAAGTATTTGTAATGATAAAGATGTACAGAACCTTATGAAAGTATTCATACATCCGTAAAATTATTTTGCATGTTGTCATATGACAACCAAAAACTTAAGGCTATTTTATTTTGACATTTATGAGACGGGTCAAGTGAAAAAAATATGAATGCTTTTATAAGAACATTTCTAATATTGGCTGCGAGCTTCTTGAAGTCTACAGGCTTTACTCATCCAAAGAATGACATATTTTCCCATTGTTTTGGTGAAATATTCCATGTTCAGTCAGATTAAATGGAGAGGATCTATGAACAGAAAGAGAAAATCCATTCCATTCTAGCTCTGGCTGTATGTTAAGGATTACTTTGCTGTGTTCTTTGAGGATTCTCTTATATTTAACTACAGTCAGATCCTCAGTCCTGCTGCATGATACTGCCACCACCAGTGTTTATTTAATGTAAGGTTCATTCTAGAGTTTCAATTAGGGATAAAAAGGCTGACCCCCTCCCTACCCAAGCCCACAGACTGGCCCCATCTGACTCGACTAAATCCACTTTGATCATAGACTCGAGGCCAAGGTGAACCGGAAATATCACTTTAATAAAATGTTACTGTTTTGTTTTTATAGCATAATTTGAGAAAACAGTGTATCTTCTCCCGTTTTTTAAATGTTGCTTGTTTTTCGTCCACAAATCTAAACTCTACTTGCATTGTGTATGTTGGACAAAAACTTCAATTTGTTCACTAGCAAATCTCTAATACTTTCTTAGAAAAGTGGATTTATGCTGAGATTAAATCAAAAAGACACTCACTGTTAAGTAGGAGTTTCTGACAATAGTTGGTTGTTCCGGATTTTATTTAGGGGTATCAGAGTAAAGATTGCTGAAAACAAATGAGGCATTGTCATCTAAAATGAATATTCTATTCCTAAAAACAGCACCAAATAAAGTATTTTGTGATTGCTTCTATTAATAGCTCATTTGTTCAAGTGCTGACCAACCAGCAACAAGAAAAACATAATGAAGGAGAACTTGTGGTAGATGACATAACACTTGTTGGAATCCAAATGTTTAGATGTTTACTCAATATTAGAAAGCAGTTTGTTGTGTTGAGGATGATTTCCACAGCATTTTTTTTTTTTTTTTTTTGCTTGACCAATCCAGTCATCATACATTTCATGGGACTGAGTTCTTTCATGTGCACATCTTTTTGAGGTTTATGGCTGTGGGTGTGTGATGGTGTAATATTACTACGGTGTTTGGGTGTTGGTTTCTGTGGTAAGGGTGTAGCCCTTTTTCGCATGAGACAGTGCTATCTAGTAGCTGTGGGACTTTTTTTAAGTGTTTGTATGTGAGTGAGAAGAGAAGCTGCAAGCATGTCCCACCAGCAAGAATCAGGGATACATCTCTGTTAATTAATCAATGTCACAGTTCAAGCCACCCGGCATCCCTCTTTGTTGCTGATGGAAACTAGAGGTGAGTAAAGCGCCTGAGTACCTGCCTGTCCCAGTGATCCCATAGACCTCCTACGCACACAAGCGCTCTCTCTCACAGGCCTCCTCAGACGCAGGAAGCCCTTTTCTTTCTTTATTTCTTTCCCTCCATTTTCCTGCTGTCTATTTTGGTCAACTGGTGGCCTGTTCCCACAGTGCTGCTGTTCCCATGGTTATCGCCACAGAGATAGCGATTGGGGTTGGGGAGGGGGTCGGGGTGATGGTGGTGGGGCTTGACAGAGCGGGAGAGACAGCGTTGCTCTGTTCGAAGAGATAGGGGGCCTATGTGACTGTAGGGGTGGTGGGAGAGACGCTGAATGGGTGGAGAGGGGGGCAAGGGATGGAGTGTGTGTGTGTGAGAGTGTGTGATGTGAAGCTCCCATCAACGTCACAGGTGGCCGGTGAGGATTTGGCCAATATGGGGTTTAGTTTGATTTTTAATTGACTTCGGCAGCAACGCAATTCTTTATTTTAGATTGACAACACGCAGACATGATTGATGTGAAAATGCTATGAACCCCATGTGAAACTTTTTGTAATGTTTGATGCCACTTCCTGAGATACAAAACTTAGGTGTGGTACAAAAATTGAGGTGGCAGAGGAAGTGGAGGGGAGGGGAGAAACCGCAAGCTGGTTAGGGGGTGGGCGAGGGCCAGCAAAAGGAGAGTGAAAACGAGCGAGGGAGAGAGGGAGGGAGTCCGGGGCTACGAACGAGGGATGGATTCAGTTCCCACACTTCTAATTACTGTGTCACTGGAGACTGAAAGGGGACTGCCCCTGGCCCTAGGGAATTCGCCGGGGCCAGTCGCAGAAAGGGTGCAGAGATGGAAGAAGGGCAGGGGACGGAGGAGAGGAAGTAAAGGAAGGGTTGAGCGACATTCTCTCCTTCGTCCTCTCTCTTGGTTATACTTCACTGCACTCACACCACAGATGAACCCCTTCAGCGTGAGTCCCCCCACCCCTGTCCCTGTACCCATACACCCCAGCCTCTCATCCCCAGCCCACTCCTCCTTAACCCCTCAGTCTAGTCTCTCTTACGCCTTTGTTCTCTATCTTGTACCACTTCCTTTTGAACCCCCCACCTCCCTGCTTTTCTAATGCCATGAGCCTCTCCTGCATCTCCTGTTGACATGAACAAGGCTCCCAGAGACACTTTGATGTGAGTTTGAATTCACACAGCCACACACATGCTGGTGACTTATCCAGTATCATTATTACCACTTAACCCCATGCCCTTTTTCCTCTTTTGATGCTCTTGTCTAACTTTACAATAGCCGGTCTTCTGAGTTGTACACGTTCTAATAAGGCTGTTGGATGTGACTGTGAAGAAATTATAGCTCTCCATTTGTCCAACCATGTTCTCATGCGGCATGAATATTTGTGTTTGACAGTCTCATTAAAAGTTGACCACCCTGAGCAAACTTAGCGTTTGCATTAACATGCATCCCAAGTTTATTTCCTATGATTTCATTCAAATCCTAATTATTTTACATTATATGTTGATCTCCGTTATGGTTAGTTTCAGTAAATCAGCTCTTTCAGCTGCTTTACTTGGCACTTCTCAAACTCTTATTTGAAAGTACAAACCTATGCTGGTACTAACTACTTAATCAGCGGACCGGCAGAGCGACTTTACAAACTGACTTGGTGGTATCGCTCTCTAACACTGACACTTTCTCTGTCAAAAAGCCATGTGGGAGAGTTGCTTCATCTCTGTTCTCTCGTTGCTCTTCCGGAGAGAACAGACCAGCAGCAGCGGCGGCCACCCCTGTCAATATTTACAGTCCTGAATGAATCACTCTGAATTACAATAACATTCCCTGCATGCCTTCACATCAGCAAGAGATTTGGAAAAAAGAAGTGAAAGGAGGGGGAAGGAGGAGGAGACCTGGAAGGGTGAAGTATGCAGCGGCAATGATAAACGTTGAGCGACAGAATCTGCCGGTGGCTCTCCCATGACGAGGCATGCGCCCGCAGAGTCGGCTCGAGCTGATTTGTTCGATGGGTGGAATTTCAGTTTGAGTGTGTGGGTGTTGTGACAGTTTGAGAAGTGTTAGCGCTTGTCCAAGAAAGTCGTGGATGTTGTAATGGTTGGTTGATTGGCTGCAGTGAAAGCATGGGAAAAATTAGTTTATTTAGGCTCTTCGTTGTGTAGGAACATGAGTAAGACTTATGTTGTTCAGGCAAGCAGGAAAGCCATTTAGATAAAGCAAATGTTAACTGACAGTTGAATGGACAGTCTGCATTTTAATTGTGCTTTTTACTACCACTGAGAAAGCACCTAATCAGAAGAGGAGACTGAAACAATTTTCTCACTCAACACAATGCATTTTTTTGTGTTGAGCGTTTGTCACAGCATGACTACAAAAATTGTTGTAATTTACATGGTGCCGACCTGCTGAACAGAAGCCAATAAACACTAACAAATTCTCGGTCCAGACCTTTTGGTCTGGTACACAGCCGTACCACACAAATGTATTTTTTTATTTTATATTTTAAACAACCCTCTATTTTGACGTCAATGAGTGAGAAAATAAGGTTACCTGTCTTTCCATGCAGTGTATGTAAACATCTGGTTCCTATTTTTTAGCTGTACTATGTAGTATCAGGTCAGCATGTCACTGTGATACTGTTGCTGATAGTATTGCGATGGTGACTACAGTTAACATATCTTTTTTCTGTACTTTTTCTTTATCACAATGCCGCCACTCGTTTTGAGCTGTTGCATCTTGACTCCAGAAACATCAGGTGTGAACATGCATGGCATTTAAGATACGATATCTTAAGTGGGATAGTGGGAAAACTGCATCCAAGTAGTCTGTTGCAGTTGTGATATTGTAAACACTGATATTGCGTTCGTAATACCATATATTGTGCAGATCTGATATAATCAGGATTCACAGAAGATAGTGATCACAAAAACAGCTGAAATTGCAAATTCTTGAGACGCCACCAATCATAACTGCCTTTTCTTTTGAGTATTTTACATATGAGCATTGCTTCTATTTGTGTCATGGCTAGACTGTTATTTACCAAGGTTTGACTCTTATCCTCTTTATTACTGAGTCGGTAAGCACGAGACTTATGTACTGGGAGGGAAGAACAAACAAAAATGTTGAGGCCAAAAGAGAGCAGGAAGTATGGTTGAGTAGTAAAGCAAAGAGCAAGAGGAGATGAGATGAGCAGATAGTTTAAGAGGTGAAATAACTGTGAAGAAAAAGAACGTGCAAGAAATATGAAAAATGTTGAACATTTCTTTACCTGTTGTTAAAGAAGGCCGTTACAGATGTACTTTTTGTTCAGTCTTTTTTGGAAGCTAATGATTAAGTACATAACTAGTGTGTATGTCAAGGTTTTAGTGCGTTCAGAAGTGCAGCATTTTTTCGCATTTCTTTATTTTTCCTGTATCAAATTTTAATTTATTGTTGTTCAATTCATTTTTTCCCTTTAGACTGTCCAACTGACATTTATGGGTTTTGGTTCAATTAGTAACACACATTAGTATGTACATAAAGAGAAGGTTTACCTTTTGTAATGAAACTATTTAAAATGATTGCCATCAGACTTTGGTGGTAAAAAATATCTCATACTTTTAACAATTAGTTTGTTCCATCTGTCTTGTTGCTTTTTGCTACACAACCTATCATACTTTGTCATATACCTCATTGTCTTTATTATATCCTACTTATGGGTGCACCAGTAAATCGGGCCTGATTTCCTTAATTTTGGGAGTTCTAATTGCAGGAGAAACCCATGTTATTCACTGACCTCATCTACCTCAGCAATGGACTGAAAGAGCCTCTCACCAGGTTATGTCTGTGTGTGGTTAACAATAATCACTTTTCCAAGTTACCGACTTTGAATATATTTAACAACTAAACAAACCAAAACAAAATAGTATTGGCCAAAGTCGTAATCGGCAGATCAGGCTTTTTTTTTTCTTTTAAGATCGATTATAGGTGATGGTTGTTTTTGTAAATCACACACTTTCTTTTTTTACTACATCCATGACTGTCTTCGACAATCAATAACTTAAATCCAATAAAAAGATGCTAAAACTGTACAATATATGAGAGATTTTTTTTTGTATATACTTGTAAGATCTGTTTTAGTCATATATTTTATAAGTTACATTAATGTATTTTGTCACTAAATATTTACCGGAAATGTTCTGGTTTTGTGAAAATAATAGAGAAATGGGCTGAAAAAACTTGCAGTCAAAGATGGTGTCATAATAGAATAACAAAACAAAGTTTCTCCCAGATTAAAGATGGGATTTATTTTGTTTACAGTAATATGAAAATTCTCACACACACCCCAGCTAAAAAACAAACAAAAAAACATTTTAAGAAATAATGGCATTCATGCTTGCCAAGTACACTTCCCTCTCATAATATTTTTTTGTTGTTGCTGTGTTTATATCACCAAAACAAAAAATAAAAATAAAAAAATTCCACAGTTTTGCTGTTAACTCAAAAACTTTTCCAAAATAGCTTTACAAAGTATCCCAACTATTGATAAAAGCTCATATTTGTTCAATGAGTAAAACACCTGAAGACCCTGTAAAAATAAGTAATGGTTTGCAATTTGAAGTTACAATATTTCATAGGTTTCAGTTTTAAATAGATGGAAGTCAATACCCTTTTATTTCAGTTTTAGATTTAGAAATGCAGCTGATGTCTGATCGTGGTATTATATAGTAGGCTGCCTTGTTTTAGACGTAGGCTTCATGTTGCCATTTCTGAGAAATATGGAATTTTATTTTTAATAAAAATAAATGTTGGGAGTATTTTTGTGTATTGCTTCTTAAAATATATAGCTTCATTTAAGAACTATGTCTTAGCTGAAATGAAATTATGCTCGTTAAATTTGTAGTGCCTTCTTTACACTTGAGAATAGCTAGATAATTGTTGTAATAAACTGCATGGTTAGTCCCGTAGGCTCTTTTTGGTGACTTGTTTCCCTGGGAGAAGCCGGAAAGAGATGACTGCTTCATACAGGTGAGATGAGTGTGTGAATGAGTCAGACAGCGAAGGGTGTGCTGCTTTCCTGTGAGAGCCACCCGCTGTTTTTTTTTTTTTTTTTTTTTTGCATCTTCCGAGTTACTGATAGGTATCTGAGTGTCTGTAAGAGTGTGAGTGAGGTGTGTCAGATGAAGGTGTGTGTGATGTCAAGCCCAGACAGGCTCCACTGTGGTCCAAGTTTAGGTTGCTGTCAGTTTGCAGTGATTAGTTAACAGAGTTAGTAATTACCTCAGTCTGTCAGGCTGAGATACAGACCAGATACCAGTAGGATGTTGTGGGAAAGTGCATTCAGAGGGTCATTTCACTATCTCCCTCAGTTTCCTGCTCCATTTAAAATTGACCTGTTGCTGTAAGGCACAGGTGTCAAACTCCAGTCCTGGAGGGCCACTGCCCTGAAACTTTTAGATGTGCCTCTGCTGCACCACACCTGAATAGGATAATTAGGTCATTAGCAAGGCTCTGGAGAACTATCTAGACAAGAAGGAGGTAATTAAGCTGTTTCATTCCAGTGTTTTGTACCCGTGGCACATCTAAAAGCTGCAGGACAGTGGCCCTTGAGGACTGGAGTTTGACACTCCTGCTGTAAGGAAACTACACCTTCAGGAGGAATTTATATTGAAAAGATCTTTATGGGGTATATTTCATGATCTAATCTCTCACTAAAGAGAAATCTTTTTCTCGTTTTACTTTTTAAGGTTTCTTTATTTCTTCCAATGCCTTTTGTATGAATTATGGATGGTTATAATTCTACAAACGTTTCTTTATGGGATCAGAAACCTGATCTGGCTTCGGGTCTCTAAATCCATCAAAAAGGCTTTGTGGTCGGTTATCCTGTCGCAAGTTCGCAGTTACTTTTAGATCCTAAAAAAACTTTGAGAACATCCCATAGGAGCTGTAAAAACTAAAACGGGTTATCAACCAGAACACTATAAATACTAGATAACTATGGACACGTGTCTTTTTTCTCTCTGTGTTTAAAAAGGTTAAACAATGAGAGAGAGAAAAACAATACAAACACCATCTCATTAGTAGACATCCTTATGCAAACCGTTTTTATGGCTGCTCATAAAATGTAATTTTTTTTGGGCAGTATTTAATTCAGTTTAACATTCAAAAACTGTATCTGTTGCACTTTGCAGAACAGTAAACACAACACAACAGCTGATGTGTCCTTTTAAATACTGACAATATATGTTTTTAAATATATTATACAAAAAATACAAGTAGAAACAAAATATACATAAAAAACTTAATTGTCACTAGCAATGATTCTGTCTTAAACTGATTCTCATAAATTCATACACTGAATTCCTCAATTTCTGTCAGCTGGTAGCAGATCAGTCTGTTCTTTATTTCCCCAGTGATGCAGACAACACCAAGAAGTAAACCCTGCACATCATGTGTTTCTAATTTGTATCTCCGTGTTTCGACTCAAATGAAATGATTCCACTTTGTATAGCTTGGTACCAGAAACAGCCCATCCCTACTGTAACTAAAAGCAGGCACCTCAGTAGAAAGACCAAAAGCTGTTGTCACTGCTGACTCTGCAACACTACTGTGCTATTTTAAAATTCGAAGTGCTACTCTGCCCAATATGAAGAAGCAACAAAGACATCCCGAGGCTTCTCTCCTTGCTGGACAATGAAGTGATGCCTGTCTCATTAGGGCTTGTAAATCTCAATGATTTCACAGCGTCGGCAGAATTTTCTGTCTCCTCAGCAGAATAAGTCAGTGATGGCACAGTTTCCCAGACATGGGATCATGGGAACAACCTTTCTCTCTTTTTTTTTTTTTTTTTTTTTTTTTTTGGTTTTTTTCCTTTTTTTTCTTGGCCGCGCGGTTGT
>NW_015112632.1:278727-297935 GCF_001443285.1 Poecilia latipinna
TTTTTTCCCCCCAAAGAAAAAAAAGTGGGGAGGGGACGTTTCCCCAAAAAGGGGTCAGTGGAAAAACCCTTTTTTTTTTTTTTTTTTTTTTTTTTTTTTTTTAGGTTTTTGTCCTTTGCTTTCCTGGCAGCGCAGTTGCAGTTTCCAGAAAAAGAGGTTATGTTTTATACTGCAACATAACCTTTTATGTTGTGTTGCGGTTTGCTTTTTTTTAAACCTCTTTGTGCTTAAAATTTGCATACAATCAGAAATTGAGGGAGATTTCCAAGGAAATAGAGGTACATTTTCCCCCCCCCCGCTTCCCTCTTCTTCCCACAGGTTCCCACGCTGCCCCTTACCTGACTAACCACAGTTTGAATCGGTTTTCCAGCTCCCGATTGGCTGGTTGAACCATGTGACTAATGGAGCACCGCCTTTGGAGATTGGTGGAGGATTTTCCCATGGGAGCAGCCTACAGTGCAGAGAGAGAGCGTGTGTGTCTGTCTGTTTGAGCACGTTAGGGGGAAAATAATCACCCACCCCCTACTTTTTCTGTCTCCTTTCATCTATCCCCATTTTTTTCCTCTTTTTTCCATCAACTTCTACCTATTTAGACTCAGCATCACACATTAGTCACAGTATGACTATACTGTGACTTGCTGAAGAAGCAGAAAAGGTGTAATATATTTTAAAGCAGAAATGGAAAGACATTGAATACTCCTTATGTTATACTAATAATACTAAATTAAAGCCATATGTAATATAGCTTAGTTTCACAGTTTTTATGAAATGAAGAGCGATTAAGAGGACACATGCACTTGGAGAACATGGAGGCATCACTTCTATTAATTGTGTCAGGACCGACAAACTAAAGCCACATGTTGGTTTCAGACATCATCTGAAGTATGTGAAGACATCCAAAGTTTGACTTTTTTTTTTTTAATAGGTTTGACAAATCTGTCAGCTCAGGTTTTACTGAAGCTACATGGAAGAAAACAATTTGTGTTTTAATGTGCTACCTCATGGCAGCTGTATGCTTGGACCAGACCGAAACTTTGTAAGTAGTCCAGCAGCGTTTTGTATTGGGTCTCTGGTTTAATGTTCCCAAGTCTGGGCCTTTAAGAGCCTCACATATGGGCAGATTTTCCAGACTCTTAAATCATATTCCATTATGGCTTATTCATTGCTTCTGTCCGTTTCTACTGATAAAACTGTCTTGTTGCATTTAAAATCGTCTTAATGTTATTGACTACCAGCTTCTTCATCATGAGAGAATCTATATTTGAAAAGGTTTGACCTGGATTTTCTAAAACGACTTTGAAGTTAGGTGAGTGGGCTGTAAGAGCATGTTCCAGAGTCAATACATTTAAGCTTATTTCAGCATGTACCTTTTTATATATATACATATATATATATATATATATATATATATATATATATTTTTATTTTTATTTTTTTACATGTTTCTTAAAACTATCACCATGTTGTCGTAGTATAACACGGGACAAATAATCTGTAAATAAAAAACAGAAGATTGGGCTCCTCTGTCTCCTCCCTATGGTCCTACTGCCATCCTACCATACCAGAGCCAGCAGGAAGGTCTTAATGTTGTTAATCATCTACATGTATGTGTTACTCAATGTGCTAATGGCAGAGAAACAACTCAGTGTTAGAAACACATCAATAGCAGATGAACAGGGAACTGTTCATTCTCAGTCACCAGTGGCCATGCTTAATTAATGGCCTGTGCATTTGTGGCAGGCTTCAGTGTGAGGAACTAGCTGTAGTGCAGCAGAGAGCAATGGGGAGGGTGTGAGCAGTGTGTATGCAGGGTGATTGACGGCGCTAAGTCCTCCTGACACTGATTAGTTGTTTCTGACAGAGCTGCGTATTTCTGCAGATGACAATAGGACCACGGGGATAAGGCAGAGGAGCTAGTTTTTTTTTTTTTCTTTTACAGATTATCTGTTTGGACCAGCTGATGGTTTTAACAAATATGTTAAAAAAAAAAAAAAAACATTACATACTGCAGGTTTAAGTAAGTTAAAATCTATTAAGTCACTCTAGTTTGTCTTCAGTTGAAAAATAATCTTGAAAAGTCCTAAATTTGACTAAAGCATGTAAAATGCTAAAGACCAACACCAGCTGCAACCACTCTTTATTTGCAGGTGTCTTTTAAAATGACTGACATGTCGTGATTAGTTCAAATTAAAATAATTTCTCTTCAGACTGAACTTAATTGCGTATTAAATCACTCCAGGATTGTAGTTTTCTTGGTTTTGAAGAGTTACAGAATATGGGGATTGCGTGTGTGAGATGATGTGTGTTTGTCTGCCAGTCTGTGGTTCAGCCTTCAGAGTTCAGAGCAGGTCCTGGCATGCTCCAAGCTGGGAAACTTTGAGCTGAACAAATAGCTCGCTCTGTCGTGCTGGTCGCCGCCATCGTGCCCATATGTTTGAGCGTGTGATGCAACTTTTGAGCTCCTTCTCAGCTCTTCTGGTTGAGTTTTTTTTTTTTTTTTTTTTGCTGGTTTGTGTGTGATGCGAGGCAGAGTGAATAGGATGCACCGAGAGAGAAGTAAACACAAAGCAGACACCTCTGCTGTTCCCACACCTCCACTGGCTCTTACAGCTTTCTCATGTCCTGACCTCAGTCACCACAGAGGCAAACACCGCTCCGCATGTGCACACAGAGGAGACGACCTGCTTTTGTGCCGAGTGGGCGTATTCTCTGGGTTCCCTCCTGGATTTTTTTATTTATTTTTTTTCCCAGGTAAAGAGTGACAAGGATTAAGCCGGCCTGTTAAGGATCTCTCATATGAGCCAGATTTGATTTACTGCCCACTCCTGACTGGAATGCTGTTTACAGGGTGGAGCTCAGGTGTGTTGACAAGGTTTTTAGCACTGACGTGCTGTCAGAATGGCTCACAGACAAGTGTGTGTTCGTTTTGGGGGCCGGCAAGCAGGAGGTCACTAATGTTCCCACCAAGTGAGACCTTTACCATGAAGAAGGACGGGCCAGCAGGAACGTGTGAAAATCACTCCGGCGTAAACGGTGTCTTTACTGACACGCTAACACCCTGACTGGATCTTTGAGTAACACTTACACCCTTTCACACCGGAGCAACAACCTGGGAAAACGTCTGATTGCTATCGACGTGAAAGGGTCAACACTAGTGAGCGGGCCGTGCAGTCTTGCTGCCAGATAGTTTAACATGCCTGACACTTTGCTTTGAAGCTAAGAAACATCGCTGAGCTGAGCCTTCCTGCTACTGCTGAATCTGCAGGGAAATTAATCTTTTACATCAGGCTGTGTAAAAAATTTTACATCAACACTTTCAGGTTCCACCCAATGAAGATAGATCACTGGCTGGTGATATTTTTTCTAGTTCTTGGCTTGCATATCATTTTACCGTCTCCAGTTGATTAACATACGTTATTTTATTTTACCAAAATTTTGTTGAAATTGATAAGGCTGTGATGATGATTTGCTTTTGAGATGAAGAATTATTGAGAATTTTAATAAACATGGATGTAATTTTATTTTATTTATTTTTTTACCTTATTTTTATACCTTATCAATCAGTCAAACTTTATTTAAATGCAGCATCAAAAATTGTTTTGCAGTCATTGAAAATCTTTATCACCATTAAGTGGTCCATCAAATAAAAATAAAAAAACCATAATGACAAAATATGAATTAAGATGATAGTTACATAATCATCTTTATGTATTTGTTACCGATGAACATTTAAATGTCCTGATCAAATACTAGCAGGAAACACTTTCTTTATTATCTGAAGAAATCCTAAATAAATACATTTCAGATTGTATTAATGATCATTATTGTATCATTTTATGCATTGTTTGATATAACATAAAAAATAGTGAAGAATAAAATAATTCAACTAAAAATAAAGATGAATGTAATTTAATAAAAAAATAAAATAAAAGCAAATTAAAATAGTGTGTGAGGGGAATATAGTTGTAGTCTTAAAACTTGGCCAATAAATTCATAAAGGGGGATTAAAATTAAGTGAACTAAGCACAAATATAACAATATTTCTAAAAAAAAATCATGAATTATTGTGAAAAGTGAAATATGAGCCAAATTAAGACCAGAGTAAAGAGCCAATTTATCTTTAAGAACTATTCTAAATGTGAAAGGAAAAATCTGTTTTCAGTTTATTTCTAAAAACTACAACACACTCAAAAGTCCCATGTGATCTTCAGGTTCAGGACAGTTTAAATAACAACACTTCTGATAAATAAGATGGACTGGACCTGTTGAGAG
Organism: Poecilia latipinna; assembly: GCF_001443285.1. Classification (NCBI taxonomy): domain Eukaryota; kingdom Metazoa; phylum Chordata; class Actinopteri; order Cyprinodontiformes; family Poeciliidae; genus Poecilia; species Poecilia latipinna. Next base: position 283,000 of record NW_015112632.1, read on the forward strand.
CTTCTTAAAATGTTGAACGGCTATAGGAATTAACTATTTAAAGACACCTTTTTATCCCACATAAAACAATCAAAATACATTGAATTTGGAAAGATAAACAACAGGAATATGTGAAATACTGTGTCCTTTTACACCAAGTTATTATATGTGTTCCTGTGGTTTTGAAGCAGATTCTTTCTCTCATATTTCAGATCTGTTGCTCTGCTTTTTCTCCAGGCTTGTAACAGCGATGAATATGTGTCCATTCCCAGAGCTGACATGGAAACAATGCTCAAAGTGAAAGGTATATTAAAAGCAAATTGAAATGTTTTAGTGTTTATATTAGGGTTACCCGCATGGAATTTAAAATTTAATAGTTAATTCTGTTTTTCTTTTCGAAGGATTTCTGCAGGATCACAGCACCAGTGACTACATGCTTGAGAAATCCTGTCAACAGGAAGAGCTGAGGCCCGATGACACCCTGACCCCCAGCGTGACCCTTGAGCCCCCCAGGTACGCCGCTCAGTGTCGCTGGGCCTCCCTTTCAGGACTGGACCGCGACACCATGACCTTTCCCGGGGGGTCGCCCATTCAGCTCCACACTGTGCCCCCCGCTTTGCTGCAGAGGATACCCCTGTTCTATGTCTGCACCAGATGTGGCAAGGTGTTCTGGGAAGGCTCTCACTTTGGCCGTGTCCTCTCTTTGTTCCAGGAAGTCTTACACATAACAGAAAAGGATCACATCTCAGTTGCCGGGCCATTCAATTGATGGAGAGCTGCTCATATTTATATTTTATATTGGTATACTATTTATATTATTTGTGGATAATTCAGTTTTCTGCTCAGGTCCATGCATTTATCTTTCATGCAGTTTGTGTCTGATGAAGGAATACCAGCAGTTCCAAGCCCGTGAGTTTTAGCTGATAGTTTTAAGTCACGTTGTTGATTTTTGTCAAGAAATTGTGCCAGGAGATTAATCCTGGCACGGTTTCTTTTTTTTAAATTATTATTATTATTATTATCTTAGTGAAACAAAGACTGATTTGTTTACAATCCTAGCTATTTTTTCTGGGTTTTTTTTTTTTTTATCTGAATGTTTTTATTTTTGATTGTTTACAGAAGGATGTGTAGAATTTTACTTGAATTTGAAACTTTTTCACTTTAAAAGGTATAGACAGCATCCTTGTGTATTGGGACCTAAAGATATAAATTAAATTAAAATGTTGAAAAATCAAGTCTTTAATGGTTTTTATTCAGTTAAGCTTCCCAAGTTCAGAACTATTTACATAATTACATGAATGTGTGTCACAAGTATTTGACTCCCTCCTGTTGGAGAAGGTTAGAAAATAGAAAATTGCTTGGTGTTTCCTCTTTTGGACAAGATCATGCACGATCCCTATAAATGCTTCTCTTTAGCTCACCTATAGGGCTTTCTGTTGTATTAAGGTTAGGAAACTGAGATGACATTGAGAGAAAGCTAATTTTATGTTTCCAACATTGGCAGAGGCTGATTTTTTTTTTTTTTTTAAACTAAGAGTCCTTTATGACATGGCGTTTAGAAAAGAAACTGGGACACAGTATCACAGATCCTCCTCCATACTTCAAAGTGCTCTGCAGGTTATTTTCCCTATAAATAACTTTTGTTTCACACAAGACGCAACACAAGTGTTTGTTGATGAAGATTCAAATCTTAGTCTCGGATGGCCAAAACAGCTCTACTTAAAGTCCCACAAGAGTTTATAAAACTCCGCCTTCAGGTTTTGTTGGTAGGACAGAAAAGGCTGTTTCTGGTTCACATGTGGATTGTGGTTAGTGGTAATGACCATACTGCTCACTATGCGTGGTGGTAAAAAAAAAAAAAAAAGAGAAATCAGTTCTTGTCCTCCAAGTTTATTTTGTCAAATTATTTTAGTTTTTTTTTTTTTCAATTTAATTAATTTGTAAATTCTCTTGTTTTTTTTTTCCATTTTGAATGGCATTTGACATGTGTGTTATGTAATACTTAAACCAGGTGAAGAGGGAGTGGTGGATTACTAAACAAAAGCTCCCAGACACTCATCATCTTAAAAATGCCTCGCTTCTGTCCGTATCAGGTTTTTAAGGAGTACATCTAGACATCCCAAGTCTAGATGTACCAGTGATTTATTGGCTTTCGATCATTTTTTTCTCTCACTGAAGAATGCTGCTTAGATTAAATGTTTTTTTTTTTTACAGATTGTGTGTGATAAATGCTGCTGTAACTGTACTGAAAGTTACAAGACTTTCAGTAAGTCTTATAACTGGTTGCTTTTTCACATTTTCCATGCTCTGAAAACAAATCACAGGGACTGATGGACTGAGAATGGACAGACTGATGAGATCTTCTAAGGTTTGCTGATGTCTTTCAGGCGTAACACCAACATGGGGGAGTTTCTGGGAATAGACGGGTCAGATCTCATAGAAGAAACCTCCCCATACCAGAAAAATCCACTCATATTTTCTGCTCTCTTTCCTAATCCCACTTTAAATTTGTGTGATTGCATAACATGAGCCTTTATGCAAAACGGCCCAAAGAGAGCTAGGTTCGTGCTATTAGAGATTTCCTGGTATTTTCTGTAAATGTATATGGTGCGCATTCTGCTAAAGCTACGACAAAAGGCATACACCCATAAAATGTAGGAATCTCTAACGATAGCCAGATGTGGGCTTTCTTCTATTGATCACAGGCATCAAAACGGCCGCAGTGGTTTTCAGACGGCTCATAGTCGCTGAGGTAAATTACTGTTCAGTTTCTGAATTTAAGCGGCCACAGCTGCAGGATAACATCTGGGGTTTGAGATGCTTATATTGCTACTTAAATTAGCAATAATAATAATAAGTAGAGTTGTCAGAATTACAGTTAAGTTCAGTTATAGAAATCCTGTCTCCTTGTGTGTCCAGGTGTTTTTGGATCCTATTGATATATCTTTTAATAAGTGTGAGTAAACTAAAAAATTTAGGCAATCTTGCCATAAACCAATTAACAAATCATTTAAATTTTATTATTATAAATGTGTATGTATTGCTGTGTGGTCACTTCTTTTTGCGCTACACTGCAAAGAAATTCTCTTTAGAAATTATAATAAATATGATTGCTACTATGTTCAGCACAACAATTTTTACCCATCTAATTTATTCAAATTATACATTTTTAAGGAAATTTCTGCAACATTAGACATGCCATTTGTTTTTATTTGTTAATATCTTTAACTGTTTAAGAGACTTCAGCTACGAAAAAAAAAAGTAGCTGTGTATCTATCTGAAGATGTCACAGAAAAATGCGGGAGACACGGATGTGAAAAATGTAAAGGGGAAACATTAAAAATGTCCTACTAAATGCGCAGATTAATAAAAGTTAGTCCAAATTATAGAAACATGGGTAAAGTTCAATAAAAAAAATAAGTCCATTGACGGGGTTGACAAATTCTCTGCTTTATAGGTTAGCACCGAGTTTCCTAAAAACGTTCAAGCAAACATTTAATTATTTTTTAGTAGCATATCCGTTTTGGAATTTAGATTATTGCTTCCAATTAAGTCATTAGAAATTATCTTTAATGGTCTGGGAAAAGGTTGATGACAAACTAATGTGCGCGGCGCTGTATAAAAAGATCCGAAATCTGCAAATCATTGCTTTACAATAAAGATTTAGCTCATGCAAACTAATTCTGCTCTGTCGCATAGCCTGAACCACACACACACATACACGCACATACACACATTCGCATCTCGGCTTACAGCCATAAGCTCTCATAAATAAGACTTTATAATTGCTGCAGTTGCATTAAGCTCCCCTGAAATATTTTATTGGTATGGATAAAGCAGACATGATGCGGCTCCCGGACTGTCCTTGTCCGGGTGGTCGCAGCTCCTGTCTGCACAGAGCTCTGCGCTGCAGCGCCGTGTTATTTGATCCACGCTCTTTCTTCGCTGGGAAGAAAAGCTCGCCTCTTTCCCACGCTCTGAGGACACGTGGTGTCCGGAATGAATTGGATTCAGAGGACCCTCCCTCCTGGTTAAACGTCACCTCCTTCTCACTCTCTCTCCCTCACATTCACACACGCATGCATTCTTTTTTTTTCTTTTTTTTCTATGTATGTGAAAGAAACTGGTTATAATAAAGAAATAAAAGGATAATTTCCTTCATGGTTTAATTCTCTGTGAATGAGAAGCCAACATTTCTGTGGGTTTTTCGTTTTCTTTTTTTCTTCCTCTTTTTCCTTTTTCTTTTCTTTTTTTTTTCCTACTTTTTAGCAACATGCATTCCGGGAGAACGGGGGACGGGTAGTCTCCTCCTGTCTTGTCTGGCCCCGGTCCCTCCGGCCCCAAACGCCAGATCTCAAATCAGCGCATCAAGTTGCCTCGATTCACAATCTTGAACTTGTGACTCTCTATAAACAAACATGCATTTTGCTAACAACAACAAAAAATGCATCTATATCTATAGCTACTCAGCTGTAGAGGCCACCGGTTGTACATTCAGTGTATCCTCCGTGAGTTTTGGTCACTCATTAATGTGCGCATTTACGCACGCGTAACTCGCGCATTTGAGATTAAACACGTTTTATTTTCCGTCGAAGTATGTGTGATATTGACAGGAGGTGTGAAGTTACGAAAAACAGACTGGGGTGAAGCTGTATGTGGGGAAGAAATTCATCCAGAAAAGAAACTTTTGGCTCCTTCAGTTTGTGCACAGGCTTTCCAAGTATTTAAACTGGCTCCAACTAAAGCTGTGATGGCCGACAGATGTTCCTGGTTTTCTAGAAAGTGTTCTGCAAAGACCAAGGGAAAAAAGGAAACAAAACACAAACTGCACAAAGGTCTTACACAATTTTTTTGCGCTGAGAAATTAAAAGGTTTTAATGAGTTCCCGATCTTACGTGAACTGTTGTTTTTATTTTGGAACTGGCGCAAACATTTCAAAGTCCCTTTGCACACATGCAATTTTAAAGAGATTCATTTGACATTTTGATCCAGGAACCCTGGAGAGCTCGCCACACTTCTTTCTCTGCCGTTTCTGTCCATTCATGTGATCCAAAAAGTGGGGGTGGGAGGTGTTGAGGGCCATCTGTTCTATGTTTGCGATGGTCATGCTGCTGCTGAGTCAGTTTGGGGACCAATCACAAGACTGCCCCGACTTTAAAAAAAGAAAATGCATCACAGAAATCCTTATGATTAGGTTTTCCAAAATCAGAAACTGCAGCACATTCTGCATTCTTTGTTAATGTATTTTGATTTCCAGACTGTCACGTTGGTGGAGATCCATGTCAAGTTGTTAGACATCAGTTGGTAAAACAGCAGATACCCTAAAGTCTTATATTTATACATAGATCTAAATCTCAATAACATCTGAATAACTTTTAAACCTTAAACAGCACAAGTCATAAGGAAATGTGTTCAACTGAAACAAAAATATATTTGGAAGAAAATCAGTTCAAGTCAAACCAACCACAGCCAACATAAGGGGCTAACATTAGAGTAACAGTAGAGGGTAGAGTAATATGCCCCATATGATTATCCAAATATAACATTTGGATAATCTCTGATTCAAGAAAACTCAAGACAAAGAGAGGGGCCCTCATAGGCTGTAAAGGCTATGCTGAGTGTCAACTTATCTTCTTCAGCAAGAATCATTCTTATGGGGTCCATATGGGTTTTCCACAGGTTACATAAACTCCCACGTTATATTTACTTGGTTGATGTGGGGAAAAAAAACAAAGCAAAACCTGTGGATTAAAAGTAGGAAACATATGGGTCCCAGATGTGTTGCTGAATTTAAGCTTATTTTAGTTTGTGAGAAACGCCAAATACATTCATAGGGCATTGTTAGTGTTGCAGATACTTGGTAAACCCAGTGAGCAGCAAACATGAAGCGCATTGGCACAGATTCACTTGGGACCCATCCAGCTTGAGGAAAATCTGCGTGGGGATGAGAAATGGGCCAAACTGCCCTCACAGGTAGCATGTAAAAAAAAACTGAGCTATTCACAAAAATATTTGCCTTCTTGGTCTTCTTGTTACTGCTTTGGTTATCAAGATGACACACAAATAAATGACAGCGGTGTCAATGAAGTGGTTAATCAAGCCTGTGTGGCCACAAAGCGGAAGTTGGAGAGCCTTACTGCACAATTAAAATTAGCTATGAATTCAAAAGTTAGCTTGTTATCTAAAGTGTGGTTTTAAACCTTTGAAGGCGCAGAGTTTTTGTTATGGACAAGCATGAACCGACAGCCGTCAGCTTCCTCTAATTTTAATAGGCGCCTGTCATTTAGCTCATGTTTTGCAGTCATATAAAGAGTGCCGACCCCATATATTGAAATCTGTATGCGCGGCTTCTTCATCCGTGGCCGTGGGACCTCGGTTGCAGTCGCACCACTCATACGCGCCAAAAGGTAGAGTTCGGGGTGTGGGAAGATTAGGACAGTGCGAAACCATTAGAGCAGCGAGCTGCTCATAAAGTGTTACACAGATGAGATAAATTCCGGAGCCGCCAAGCGGAGCTTTCTGATCGAGGCAGAGATGTTCTCTCGCAGCGGTTTCTCTTAACTGCTTGCTTCTCGGCGACTTTAACACGTATTCTCTCCGTCTCACCGTGTTTGCGTCTGTCACCACCTCACTCCCCCTTCCTCCCCTCTCTCTCTCTCTCTCTCTCTCTCTTTCTCTCTCTCTTCTCACACACACACACACACGCAGACACACACAGGCGCCCGGTTCCCACGGTGGCGGGGGCAGCTGAGCGGCGTGTCAATCTGCGCACAGCGTCACCTCTTTTCACTTGCAAAAAGGAAGTAGCGCAGGGCTTTTGTTATTTGAAGTCCCACAGTCTAGTCGCTTTAAAAACAACTGGACTATATCCGCCGTTTATGATTTAAACAGCCACCTATAATCTCCTCCATCGGAGGTGTTTTTACACGGGGAGCCCGGGCCCGTTTGGGACTCATTTGACTGCTATTTATACCTTTTGGTTCCTATAGGTCATTCCTGCCCATACGAGCTGGTAAATCCAAACTTCTGTGCCGTTTGGACCCCCCGGAACCAAGCATGTGCCGAAATATGCACTTGTCACCCCGCATTACACTGCACAAAACAAAACAAAAAAATTTATGCATTATTTTTGAAGGGAAAAGAAAATGATACATTTTTACAATTTTGATTCTTAACTCTCATGTCCCTAAATAAAATGTTAATTCATAACTGGATAAGTAGAGGCTTGTACCATTAAAAAACAGATTCATAATGACCAATGAATTCAGCAAACAGTACAGAAGTCTAAAGCAGGTTTTGACATAATATACAAGATTACTAACATCTCACTGAGCACTGTAAGCCATCTGAAAATGGAAATGATATAATACAATCGTCAAGAGAGCCACAGTTCAGGTGCGTACAGCTGTTGCACACGACACAAATCTGGCCATATTGACAAAACGGCCAGAATAAAGCAATGTTCACAAGGAAGCAATAAGAACTCTCGTTTATACTTTGTCACAAGTCTTATTGTGTCGAATTTGAGCACACCATTCTCAGGATGCAACAGGGTGATGGCAGTATCAGGGACAGGAAATAGTCATGATAGACACAGGAGCCAAGTTTCACTTTGAAAACTGCTTTAATAAAGTGCGACCCAAAGTGACAGGTTAAACGGGATGAAGCGTATAGTCGTGTTGGGAACTTCCAGTCGCCTGGCTGAAAGTCTGCAACAGCGCTTTTCCCACGCTGACAATTTGGTGGCTGCAAAATGTTTTTGACAACACAAGATGCAGACAGCTATGATCCGACAACTAAAAGAGCGCCACCTGTCGATTTTAAAATGCACATTACACTGCATTTTCTTTCAAGTATTTGAGAAAATAGCTGCAAGTGGGCAACTTTTCTCCAGCTAATTTTTGAGTTTCATTCCGTAAAGTAAAGTAAAGCAAAGAAAGAAAGAAATAAATAAAGAAAGATAGGAATAGGGGAATTCTCAAAATACTAAACCACAAAAAGGTTGGGATCCACTGAACTTCTAAATTTAGCAGGTGTTCTATATAATTTTTGGTGTATCATTATCAAAAAATAAACATCTGTCATGTATTGGACTGATTTGCAATCATAATCAATATGTTGCCTTAGTAGTAGCGAAAATAATCGTTGCTTTTCTGTTTGTTTGTTTTTAAACACATCATGTTGTACATTTTTCCAGTAAATGTTTGTATAAGACCAAGAAACCATAGTACTTTTACTTAAGTTTATCATACAATGAGTCATTCAAGTATGGATGATTAAAATTAGAAATAAGTTGAACTGTGGTATCCACTTTTAGGGCCCCATATAATCTTTATCCGGCCCTGCATGTTGACCATAATGCTTCATCGGTTCTTATTGCGACACTCCTTTCAATTCGCTCCACTGCGTGGCAAGCAGGATATCAGATATAGAGCTCAAAACAGAAACATTCTGTGGCAACATTATTTGGACCTCCAACCCCCCACCACCATCAACTCTCTCTCTTTCTCTCTCTCACACGCACACTCTCTCTCTCTGCCTGAAAACCACGCCGCCCACCCCACAGACACACAGGCAAGGCTCTGATCCCTCCCTCTAACCCAGCCGGCAGCCTATAACCTCCGCGCTTCTCCGCCCATTCCTCCACAGTTGATTCTTCGGGAAGGCATTGTCATGCAAATAAAGGACGCGTAAAACTATTCCCCCGGAGCACGGCGCAGGGCAGAGACTCACAAGGACCGCGAGGAGGAGGAACACACGCATCCCGGGGCCTCGCAAAAGTGGTTTATCTGTCGCCACAACACGGACCCGTCCATCTGACGCAGGTAAGTCAGCGGATTGCAGTTTGGCTGCGGGACGCAAGCCTGGGGGAGATCCGTGCGTAAACGTGTGCGCACAGAGCTCTCCTCTCCTCTGTCGCGCTGTCTCATTCTTGGATGTGACGGAATGTGTGTAAGGAATTTGGATACATGCGGACATCTTTTGTGATTTTTTTTTTTTTTTTTTTTTTTTTTTTTTTTTTTGAAAATTATTTTTGTCTCTCTCAGACGTCTGCATGGCCACATGAGCAGCCACATATAGCCAGGAAGCTGGTTGGGCCGTTGGAGGAAAGCCGACGGGGACGCAACAACGAGGAGGCTGCCCTTTGGTGATTGTGGTCATACTTCCAGTCTCCCCAGTGAAATCGGAGGTGTCTCTTCTTCATCTCCCTGTCCAGGCTACCTGCTGCTGCTGCTGCTGCTACTAGAGAAGGAAAATTACACCCAGAGACTCCTGGAGCGCTCCTTGACACTTTTATGTTTTAGGGGATTTAGGATTTCTCGAATATTAACGTTTTTGCACACCAGGTGTGCCGTTTTCCCTCTTGTCCTCTTTTTTGGGATATATCCAGTGGCCCTTCCGCCGTTAAAGTGCCTTAAAACTGGGTGTAATCCAGCATAACTGTGGCACTGTTACCAGACCAGAGACGCTCGACACAGCTTTAGAGCCGAGGCAGGATTATTTCTCGTCCCCCCCCTCAAACTTCAGCGAGTTTGCCACCATGAGCCAGGCGGATGTGTCGACTTGCTCCGCGCCGCAGAGGGTCTTCCAGGAGGCAGTGAAGAAGGGGAACACCAAGGAGCTGCACTCGCTGCTGCAGAACATGACAAACTGCGAGTTCAACGTCAACTCCTTCGGGCCGGAGGGACAGACAGCGCTCCACCAGTCCGTCATCGACGGGAACCTGGAGCTGGTGAAGCTGCTGGTGAAGTTCGGCGCAGACATCCGACTGGCTAACAGGGAAGGGTGGAGCGCTTTACATATTGCCGCCTTCGGGGGCCACCAGGACATTGTGCTATACCTCATCACCAAGGCCAAGTATTCCTCTGGGGCCCGGTGATCTGTCTCTGCTGTCAGGTAAAAAGTAGAACATTAAAGAAAGAAAAGGAAAAAAAAAGAAGAGCAAAACACATCAGCAACAAATTCAGTCTTAAAACTGCAACGCAAGGAGAAAACATGCTCTTTTCAAAACATAGCTGCCATTATTTACATATTTGTGCCAAAATATATGAAAAGGAAATAAAACTGCGCAAGAATCTCCCCTCTCTGTAAACCAAACAGGGCCATCTGTGCGCACCGCATGGTTCACTCAGACCAGAGCCGGCCCGAGGTTGTAAGGGGCCTTTAGCAGAATTTGATGTTGGGGGGTGGAGAAGGGGAGCACATACATAAATCACATGTTTCTATGAAGATGGGAAAAATTTGACTGGTTGCACTGGGATGTTTCTAGACCTAAAGCCAAACTGATGCAGACGCTCTAAATGCAAGCATCCTAGAAGTACGATCTTCTTGTAATATTTAAGCTGGTTGTGTTTTTCAGCACTTTATGGTTTCATATTTGCAACTTTTATGTCCCAGGCCACAAAAGATACATAAATTAGACTTATTCAAATCCAGTTACAGTGTGCAATAATTATAATTTAAGCCCAGAAATAACAAATGCAAAACATTTAACTGCACTGTAATTATTTACTGTTAGTCCATTTGCTGCTCTCTATTTTATATATATATATATATATATATATATATATATATATATATATATATATATATATATATATATATATATATATATATATATAATTTCCAATCTTTTAAATTAACTTTCCTGAAACTAATCAACTATAAAACTAAACTAATTTCTCTATATAAATCTGTAATTTTGAAATGTATAGTCTTTCCAAAACATGGGTCCCCCTTCTGATTCATTTGGGGCCCCAAGCAGTGCTCTTTCTCACTTATTCCTTGGGCCGGTTCTGTCTCACACACAATCACGCAGCGCTTCATCATGAATCTCTCACAAAAAAGCACCTCACTCCGGTGAGCTTGTTGGTACTTAAAGCTTTCATCTTGAATGTTCATACAACATCGTGTCATTATAGAAGAAACTGTCACACCGTATCTGTGTGCGTGTGTATGTGTGTGTATGTGTGTGTGTGTGTGTGCGCATGGATGGTGAAGTGCAGATGGCCCAGTTTTTTCATTCAAAGTGAATCATTTCTTTGTGGGAGTGCAGATTTGACCTGTTGCTCCTCATTGTCCTGTAAAAAAAAAACAAAAAAAAAAAAAACAACCCCCTTTTTTTGTAAGTTATTTTTATGTGAAACACGGCACTTGATGCTGCTCAGCTGCATGCTGGAATATCTGAAAGGGAAGACACACGAACAAGAGGAGAAGCCCTCTGTTGAGGTCTCTCTTTTCTTTTTTCCCTAAATTAATTCTTATTATAAACTCAAAATGAGGATCATACAGCTACAACTGTATTTTTTTTTTTATGTATTCAGGGTTCCTGCTCATTCTTCTTGTCACAACTCCACAAGTTTCTGGACTCACATCAACACAGTTCTCATTTTTGCAAAGTTCGCTCTCTACTTACTTCAGACATTTTATTTTATTGAGGTCAAGCTTTGGAAAAGGAGACCTGCAAAAAAAAAATCAAAAAAAAAAATCACAGATTCCAAGCACGGACGGATGCAGCGTTTAGACAACGGGACAGCGAATAAAGTCTGGAGACAGAAACGTTTTTTTGTTGTTGTTGTTGTTGTTTTGTTTTCCAGAATTTATTTAATTTTTCCATACAGCGTAGGAACCCTGTGAGTGACTCCATCGTTGTTGTGAAGTACTGTACACAATAGCTTTACCTTTTTTTGACAGTAGCTGAATGGGCTCTGCAAACACACATTTTTTTGCCATTGCTGGTGTCCCAACCTTTCAGGCCAGTGCGACCACTCCGCTCTGGTGGTCATCGTATTAAGAACCGCTGCTTTCGCTTTGTATGTCGTTAAAGGAAAAAAAAAAAAAAAACAGAAAAAAGAGGAAAATTTGGATTTCACTTTATAATCTCCTTTCAGTATTCTGTTAACATCCTAGTCATCACTGTGAAAGCAGGCTGATTTTATTGTTTTTTTTTCTTTTATATTTATGAAGGTACATTGAAAAGATGCATTTTTTTTGAATATGTTGTGGTTCTACTTTTTAAAAGAAAAACACCTGTAGAGTCAGAGTTTAGTGGGTGACTCAAGCTGCTTCAGACTCTTTTAAAAAAAATTTTTTGAGTGCAAACCTGCAACCCACCCCCCCTCCTCCTCCTTAGTTGACCCACACAGCTTTAGCCTGTTGACCCTCAAGAGGACTTTCAATTAAACTGACTTTTCTTTTCTTTTTTATTATTATTATTTTTTTTTGTTTGGTTGCCCTTTTCCCAGCTACCTCGACTGTAAAGTATTCTCAAGCTGTTCCGCCTTCTCCCAGCTTGCCCTGCCAATCATGCCAGCATCTGTCTGCTATGTAACCTTAACAGAGACGATGGACTTCGGTGCAGAAGATGCAATGCATTCCTCAGTTAGGACAGTTTATGTTACACTACAACCAAACCAGTGCTGACTAAAGCATGAGTGCCCCCCCCAAAACCCCCCGCCCTGCCTCTGAACTCCACTTTACTCTTTCTTCCTCCCTCTGTGTCCTCATCAGCCTGTTTTATTTTATTTTATTTTTTTCATTGTATAGCATGACTTATAAATGCAGGGAGTTTTATTGCACAAAAATACAGAGCCTTGCGCGCCCCTAGTGTTCAAACGGGGTAACTTCAGAAGGCTTTGGAATATTTTCTACTACTGAGCAGGATTCTTCTTACTGATGGATGATGAAGACTTTATGAAAATAAAAAAATAACTACGCATGACTATTGCAGGATGTCACACAATAAATAAAAAAGGAAAATTGGATTTTGTAAGCTTGCCTGCTACATTTTGAAAGTCATGACACCCTAACTTTTTTTTTTTTTTTTTTTAACAATGCTGCTTGTTTTGTGTCTTTTCTAATTAATTATTATTTTTTTAAGCCTACTGCTTCACAGCAACACTGGTCCAACTCATGAGAAGCTTTTTTTTTTTTTAAAGTATCTTTTATTTCCGTGTGAGCCTGACATGTGTTTGTGTTTGCTTCTCATGGGGGCCCGTGTGACTGGCTTTTAAACAGTCATCAGCCAGACTGAGAAACTTCCCTGGAATAATCATCCGGAATCCTATAACAAAAGCTCCACTACGACAAGGTATAGATTCACATCAGGCAACAAATAAAAATATGCATCGCTTGTGTTTAAACTTGATCTTTCTTTTTTTTTTCTTTTTTTTTTGTTAAGAAAAAAAAATTGCACTGATGACTGTTGTTGAAAAGTTGGCTTTTATGTGTCAACATTTAATTTTTTTCTGAATAGAAAAAAAACAAAACAAACAAACACAACAAAATACTATTGTATATGTATACGCTCCAGGTGATAATGTCCTAATGTATGTTTTACTTTGTGGAAAAAAAACAACATGTTTTTCAACAAAGATGTGTGTATCTCTGTGATTGGGTGTATGTATATATACATATGGATATATATATCAATGCTGATGATGATGATGATGATATCTTGGGGCACTTTCTTTTCTGAAGTGCTGTCTTCCTGTTGTGTCGTTTTAAAAGGGGGAATAATACATTTGATGGTAAGATCATTGTAACGTGGTTTAAAATTGCACGCTTGTGTGGTTATACGGCTCACCGTGTCATAACATTTATGACGCGCGGAGCCAGCTGTCGGAATGGTGTACATGAGTGAGATGATATTTTTTTTCTAGAAAAAATGGAGAAGAAAAATAATTTAAAAAAAAAAGAAAGAAAGTGAGTAAGTGCAGATTTTTTTTTTTTTGGGTCAGTCAGCATGTGTTTCTGGTCTTGCTTCATTTCAAGCAAAAGGAAACAGATAAATCTTTAATGAGTGATGCAGATGTTCCATCTTGTCTGTTTTATTATTTTTTTGTATACTTTTCGTTTTGAACATTTGTAACACTGTGATGATGGTGACGTGACGTCACATTGAGATGAGTGCTGTATTATTTTTGTACGTTTGTGTACAAGCCAGTAAAGAAATCATTAAACTAAAAAAAAAAAAAAAAAAGGATCTTGTGTATGGATGAGTTTCTTCCTCTTCGTCCTGCTGGATTTTGTTCATGGAAGGAATTGGTTTTGGAAAACGCACCTACCCTCCCACCACCTTCCAGGCTTCCAAGTCGGGCACAGCCCAGATCCCAGTTCTCCCCTTTTGTCATTCATCATGGCCTCATCCTTTCACTGCCGGGATAAAGGAGCCTGGTGCATTGTGGGTAGGCTCAGTTTTAAAGTAGGGTCCCCTCCCCTGTGTGTGTTGTGGGAGAAATGGTTTTATGTTACCCACGAAGACCCACACACACACACACGCGCGCACACACACACATGCACAAACTTTCTAAAAAACTCTTCCCTTGTACAACTTTTGCTCTTATTCAGCTGTTCTGACCTTTCTTTGGTCTTCAATGTGTTGCTCTTCACATTATTTTTGTGTCAACAAAAGTCTAAACTTGTGCTAAAGAACACAAAACTCACTTTAGTCACATAATTTGTTTAAAACACATCACTGTTTTCACCTCATTTTGTTTCGGTTCTGCTCGCAACACATAGAATGTCTTGTTTAAATCTTGCAACAACTTTCAGTTCAAACATTAATATGCAAAATTATTCATAACACTTCCAACTTGTTAGCCCCAAATGTCAACGTATTTCATTGACACGTCATGCTTCAGTTCTGCACAGGTTAATGCATAATTTAAAAAGCGGAAGGAAAAGTAAACGTGACTTAAAATGTAAATAGCTCAAACTCAGTCAGACTGGATAGTAATTTTCATATCCATTGTATCTCTGACTGTATGGATGAAGCAACTGTCCTGCTGGAAGGTGATTCTCCACCCCAGACTTTTTTTTTTTTTTTTCTTGCAGTCTCTAACATATTTTTTTTTTTCACTGTTCTCTGGTTAAAAAAAAAAAAAAAAAAAAAAAAAAAAAAAAAAGCCAAGATTAGTAGGGAGGGGGGGGGGGGGGTTATTTTTCCCGCACCAGGA
>NW_015112632.1:301040-339164 GCF_001443285.1 Poecilia latipinna
CCCCCCCCCATTTTTTTTTTTTTTTTTTTTTGGGTTTTTAAAATTTTTTTTTTTTTCCCTTTTTTTGTGTTAAAAAAAAAAAAAAAAAAAAAAAAAAAAAGGCATACTCATCAATGTGTTCAGAGTGACGTGGAGTGTTAGTCTTCCCACACAAAGTGTTTCACATGTTGATTAGAACGTTTATTTTTGGTCTCATCTGAATAGAGCACATTTCTCCACACGTTTGCCCTGACCTTGCGGAGTGAACTTCTTGTTGCTTTGTTTTTGAAAATGTGACATGGATGACTAATGGTTGTCCTTTCAACTAATTTTCCCCACCTGAACTGTGAATCTTTTCTCCTCTTCTGTAGAGTCAGCACAGGCCTCTTGGCTGGTACTCTCATGAAAGCTCAACTGTCTGTCAGTTAAGTGGACATCCATGTTTGGTTTAGACACGTGACATAATTTTTCTGTCATTGCATGAAAAATTGAACTTAGTGAGATGTTCAGAGCTTGTTGTTTTGCACCTAACCCTGCTTTAAACTTTGTCTCGGACCTGTCTGGCGTGATGGTTGGTCTTCGTGACGTTGTTTATTCTGCAATGTTCTCCATTAACTCTCTGAACCCTTCGCAGAACAGCTGGATTCTGGCTAAGATAAAGTTACAACAAGGTTGTACAGTTTGTGAGTGTAAGGATTAGGAAACACCAGCCGTCATGTTTTGTTAAGATTTCGGTCTTAGTTTCTAATGTACGTGCTGGGAATTTTAGGTTTCTGCTAGGTAATTACCATAGCTATTTTCGTTCACGGGCCTCATCAGTTGCATATTTTGAAATTAAATGTTTATTTGAGTCAGGTTCGACATCCTGTGCCGCATGCGATATTGTGTCGCTACGCAAATAGGTCGTGGGAAAAGCAGCAAAAGATTTCACATGATTGAGGTGTTTCTCTTGCGACACTTTCTGGGTGTTGGCCGCGTTGGTTTAAAAAAAAAAGAAAAAAAGAGAGAAGAAAAAACACGTCGCAACTGAGATGGAAAGGATGGTTGTGGCTTTTAGGGAGTTTTCAGTCAAGAAAGGAGTACCGTTTTTCTTTCTTCTGGTTTCTCTGACACGTAAAGAGCGTGCGGTATCGGTTGAAGCAGCTGTTGAACCCTCTCGTCTGAGCTGCAGCTGAACTGCTCTTAACCTCAACTCAAAGGTTTCCAGCGCTTGAACTGCACTGACCTGATGCATTTTCTCTGTCAGATACAAACAGAAGGCAAGTTAGCTCCTTTAAAAAACCAGCCCTTCTGTGTTTTGATACCGTTGCAGCCAAGTCGGGTTATCTGGCCTGCCTCTCCCTCCCTCCCTCACTTCTGCAGGATGTTTTTGTTGAGCTGGGTTCCCATTGTTCACACACTCAGTTGGCTGGCCTCCCAGAGTTGCTGCTGGCTGCTAGGCCCCCTAATAGGTTCTTCATGTGCCTTGGCTTTCCTCACACATCTTAGTCTTGGCTTTGCGTGGTGAGGCCTGTGTCACTGAGCCAGGGCAACACAGAGCATGTTTTCTTGAAGGGGAAGGGGGGAGGGGGAAAAAAAAAAAAAAAAAAAAAAAAAAAAAAAGCTTATGATTTGTTCAGGGAAATGCATCTGTTCCAGAAAAATAAATAAATAAATAACAGAGCAGCGACAAAATCAATTTCACGAGAGTAACCGATCTAATCTGGCAAATACAGATACTTGCCGTGTCTTCAACAGTAGCAGCACAGTGAAATGTTTTCGGTGGGTTTGTGTTGCGGCAGCTGCAATCAAGTGCATCTGTCCGATTATCTTCCAGCTCCATTCAAAAAGGCCATTGTTCAGAGGCTCATAAAATATTCATAACCGTGCTCACACCCCCTTATTTGAAAGGCCTGCAACACATGAGATTAACCGAACATATTGTGATACGTGTAAAATGCGAGTTAAACTGGTTTTGCAACAAATTCCCCATTTCATAACGGCACCCTGCTCGACATGTGTCCTGCGGTATGAGCCTTGATTGTGCGATCGAGTTTATAACTTCCTCCTAAGTCCACTGGTTTTCACTTGATTGCAGTCTGATTGAGCCATGGTGAGCAACGGACGACTTCTTTGAAGGTCGTGCGATAGGCACACAGAAGAGGAAGGATGTGGAGCAATGAAAACCGCAAAAAGAGGAACACTGTTTTCATTTAAGCATGGATGTGTTTACAACCTTCAGGCAGTGCTGTATTAAATCATGCGCTTGTTGCTAAAATTTTAGATTTTCTCCTCAAGTTGTCAAAAAAAAAAAAAAATAAAAAAATAACAGCTTAACGTCAATTTAAAGGTTGAACAGGTTCCAAAACCCGCAGCTGGCTAAACGCTTGCAACTTGAAGGATTAAGTCTCCTGCACGCTGATGACTCACCTGCACAGGTGACATCACTTTCATTTCCTGAGTAATTGAGCGTGCACCTTCTCGGTTGATTTCCCTCCGTCACTCTCTGTTAGTTTTCATGCACATCCAGGGGTGAGACCGCTCACACTGTTGACGTGATTTTAAATAAAGTCTGAGTTTTCAGTTCCCGTCATCCACCTGCCTTCTAACCGACCAGAAAACCTGTCACACAGACCGAGGGGCCTGCAGGACCATAAATGTGTTGATCATTCATCATCCGTGCAGCTGCAGGAGAGAGATAAAAAGCTAAAATATGGACTTTTGACTCCACGTTGTCCTTCTTTTTTTTTTTTCTTTTTTTTTTTAGCCACACTATATATCTATAAATATCGAATCCCTTGCCTTTACACACATGTGAATTTTAATGACATCCCATTTTTAACACAAACGCTTTGATATGGCACTGGCCCAGCCTTTGCAGCTAAATCAGCTCCAACAAGCCTGTAGACTTGTTCAGTATTCATGAGATCAAATACTGATGTTGAACAAGAAAGGCTGGCTCAGAGTCCCCACTCTTAGTCTGAAATGTGCTTAATCAGGTTGAAGTCAGGACTTTGTGCAGCCCAGTCAAGTTTCTTCACACCAAACTCACCTGTCCATGCCCTTATGGCCGTTGCTTTACTGGGAGACCACTTCTAAACTGTTCCCACAAAGTAAGGAGCTAAAAAACTGTCCAAAATATCGACATTGGTTGCAGAATTTCCGAGTTCCTTTCACTGGAACTAAAGGGTCGAACGCAACTCGTGAAACAGGCCCACACCATCATTTCCTTTCCATGACTTTGAGCAGGGATCCCCAAACTTTTTCCTGCGAGGGCCACATGACTGTTCCCTTTTCTGGTCGGGGGCCGGTCTTAGTTTTTCGAGAAAGAAACCTTAGAAAACTTTTGTTGACGAGGGGGGGTGTTGGATTATTGCCGACGACATATTCGCGTTTGTAGATAGATTTTCACCCAGAATGCAAATGGAAAAAAAACGTGAGCGAAACGGTGACTGGTACTGACTAGTATATATTCCATTGAGGGAAACTAAGTTTCATATCGGTGGTTGAAGAAAAATCCACATATATATGAAAAAAAACACTGAATGCTCTCTGGTATTGTTCAGGGGGCCGGACCAAATGAGGAGGTGGGCCGGATCCGGCCCGTGGGCCGTAGTTTGGGGACCCCTGACTTTGAGGCTAGTGAGACTAAGATCAAACCAAGTTAAGGAAATTGTAATAATGTTGTGTTGCTGGAAATGTTAAAATAACAACTGCCCCTGACATGCTTAACCAATAGCAGGACTCCAGACAAACTGGTGGAGTTGGTGTGCTCCACCAGTTGCCACTATTTCAAATTACAAACTGTCTCTAACTGTAAAAACAAAAACAAAAACAAAACCTCTCTGTCAGCTATTCAGAGACCACAACTCTTAGGGATAATGAAACTTGCATGAAAGCAGACCCTCAACTAGGCCACTTGTCTAATAAATCTAAAAAAAGCTGGTGACAAGTTAAACAGATAATCATGAAAAGTGAATGAGTTCAACTAAGATTTGGCTGATTTGCACTAGCCTCAGGCAGAGTGAGCATGTTTGAGACAGAGACGAGACAAAAACTGGCCTTAAGCAGCACAACTCCAGATCCCAGACAAAGACTGACTTCTAAAAGCAATTGGCTGGACTAGATTTTATTAAGTGGGTATCAGAGTAAAGGGATCTGAATATAAAAAAAAGTAACACTACTTTTGCAGATTTTTATTAGTAAAAACAAAGGAAAAACAATGGATTCCTTTAAACTCCTTTGAAATTATGACATATTAATCAGGTTTTATAGCATCCTGTCAGGTTTACAGCTAAGCGAGGTTCACAACAAGAGGCAGAGCGCTTCTAGTCTCGGCTATTCGAGTCTAAGGATTATTCTGAATCCAGCTGGAGGTGCTCAGTGTGTTGGCAACTGGCATCTTACCACGTAATTAACAGGTGGTTCTGCTGCAAAAAATAAAACAATCCCAACCCCCATTATTCTGATGCTGTAATGCATCTCTGAGCCAACCCTGGGAGAGCAACAGTTGGTTACCATGGAGAGTGAACGCGGGCCAGAAGAGACGCATTGCTGACCAAAGGGCACCAACAATAACAAACTTGCTACTGGTAGGATATCCATGTTGTAGTGTGGAAGCACATGAGCTTAAAATATGTATTTATTTGATGGCAAATTTTTTATTTTTTTATTTTTTCTGCTTAGCCAATAATGAAAGGTACAGATTGTTTCTCTTTTTTACAGTTAGAGTCAGTTTATAATTTGAAATAGTGGTAATTTTACAAGGCTCTAGGAAGCACAAAGCCATATCTGATCTCATGACGTTTAATTTGACATTACGCCAAACACAATCACCTCAACGTTTTGCCTGGTGATTTTTGTTTCTTGTTTGTTTTAGTCAGGGTGCAACCAGTCACAGTCACGCTGGCTAACCAAAGCCCTCACCAGCCCTTATAAAGTCCAAAATTAAAGGATTAAGTCGTGAGAATTGTTGCATTCACCGAAACTGCCAGCAAGCAGAGTGATTCACTGTAGACTCAAGTTTATTTATTCTCTCATAAAGTTTACAGAGCAAAGTGATTTTGCTTAGATTTATGCAACCTCATATTCCACGGTCCTATTTTCACTTTTTATGCATGCATTGTCAGAAGCAAGCGTAACGCTACCCAGTCTTTTACTCATTTGAGTTTATTTGTTCATGACTCAGACGGTGAAGTCAAAGGCCTCCGGCCCCGGACCAAACGCATTTAAACCTGCGCAGACCGATGCAGGCAGATTGACAGTGAGCTTTAAATTCTGCTGATGCCGCACTTTCTCCCTGAAAACAAAAACATGTCTGTCGCTAACCACAACCAGCGCGCCACCGTCCCCCCCTCCCCTTCCCCCCTCCCCTGAAGTTCGCCTGTGAGTAAGAAGGGGAGTAAAAGAAATGGATAGAGAGAGAGGCAGAGAGACAGGTGGTCGGGCTGGTCTTTTCCTTGCCCTCGGCTCCCTTTTGAACTCTTCTTTCATTCTTCCAGTTCATTCTGTGCTTCTTTCCATTGCTCCAGTGACAAGGCGCTCCATTCACTGCCTTATTCTTCCACCCCTCCATCTCCCTCGCACACACCCCGACCCCATCCCCTCCCCTCCTGGCTCTTTTGTCTATCTTCTAGGGGCCTGCTTTAGCTGCTATTCACCAGCCAGACGGACCGCCATTGACTGGACCACCCCCGCCCCTCTTATTCACCCCCTCCCCACCCCTTCCCTCTGAAACATCCCTCCCCTCTGCAGAAAAACACTCTCACACACATATGCACACAGCAACCTGGCCATTCTCCACCCTACGCCCCGTATCAGGCAGCTGCTATGCTAATGGGGAGGAAAGGACGAGGAGGAGAGATGGAGCAGCCAGCCTATAGTCAAAGGAGAGAGGGAGGGAAGAGCAGGGAGCGAGTGACCCCCGCTCCTCCATCTCCATAGCCATGCCAGGGCAGCAGCAGACCTCCTGCTACACAAAAGGGAGTCCTCACCCCACCCTATTCCTCCCCTCTGTTCTTCTCACCCTCCTCCCTTCTCTGTTCTCCTCTTTCTCATTCAAATCCATTTTATACCCCAGTGGTAAAGGGAGCTGTAAGTGCAGTATGTAAAGTAACCTTACTCCTGCCCTGCGGGCGTAACCATTCAGAGCTCAGAGATCTGCCTCTGTGGTTGTGTGCGTGTGTGTGTGTGTGTGTGTGTGTCCATTTGCCTGCTTTGTTTATGACTGAAGCCCATACCTCCACACCCACACACAACAGAACAGACACCTGTCTCTGCTGCATCTCCCTTCAAAGAGACCCAGACGCATTAGAGGCATGCTTGCCGCCCTGCACACTCAGCAATCACTGTGCAATTTATAATCAAGTACAAGCACTTTCCCTTTCATTCACCACAGTTAACTAAAACAAGCACAACAGCTCTGTGATGAACTTCGTCCTTAGTGAAACTGTTTTATGGAGGTGTTAATTGGGCTCGGTGCTCATTTTCGGGTAGGCTGGGGTTTTCAGCTGCAGTCGGACATTTTCAGGTGCGACTGGAAAATGTATTTTCTCCACTCAGAGGAAAAAAGTCTCAAAAATGCGAGAAGCAACATGTGACAAATCTGAAACAATCTGAAATCAAAAATGAATAATAGAAGAACTACTATTTATATTTTCTCATCAAAATGATCAAACTTGACCGACGCGGGTCTAAATGAGGATATTTATGTCGCTCGTCCTTCGTGATTACATCAATAAGACAAGCAAACAGACAAACGAGATGTATTTCCATCTCATGAGAAACAACAAAAATATAGTAAATCATTGTCTAAGATGAGTCACTATTAGAAATTCCCTAAAGATAGTTTAAGAGTGAGATGTTGCATACAAAGAAAAAATAGATTAATCTCTATATCTGTTTTGACTCTAATTAAATTTTTTCACATTATCACATTCATATTATTAGTTTAAATATATTTAATTTGCAGTTTAACCATAATTTTTCTGTCCTATTACAATCGTTTACAATTGCCTGCTGCAGCTTTTTCACAAATCCCTGTGAATGAAATGCATATTTAACTACTAAATATGAAATATGAAAAATTAAGAATTGACAGTAATAATTGATAAATATGTAAGCATTTTTTTTTAAATCAGAATGTTTAAGAATATTTACTGATTCTAAATGATTATTTAGAGCAGCTGTATATTAAATATATTATAGCTTGAAAAACAAGTTATAATTTGAGCATTGCTTGTTTGCATCAGTAAGAATGACAGCGTTAGAAACAAACACGTGGTTATTTACTTATAAAATGATAAAAAGATGTTTCCACAATCAAGTATTACTTAAATATTTTTTATTCTTTACTTTTTTATGGTGTTGCTTAAGAGAAACACCATCAGCGAGAGTTATGCTTAAACTCTTTGACAATATTTTTTCAGTTCGTCCATTATCAACAGAGGAGTTGAAATGTATTTTGTATTTAAAATGTATTCCTATTTTAGCTTTTTGAATTTGCATTTTTGTTTATTCATTTTGCATGTTTTTCTAAGCAATACATTTTATCAATTTGTTCTACTTTTTATTTTTTTTATTATTATTTGCCAGAATAATAAATGTAATGCTATGCAGAGAGCCTGTGTGTTGGCATGTTTTGCACCAGCAGCTTTGTCTCTGGCAGCATTTTTTTTGGTGCATTTAGGGGGCGGGAGCAGTTGGGGGAGGGGGGGTGCGAGAGGGTTTGTTGGCAGGAAGGCATTTTCTCCTCTTTCTGTCTGCCCCTCCTGTTCTGTTATTTGCCCCTGTGCAGTGTGACCCTGTGCCCCATCAGGCAGGCACGTCCCATTTGACATCTGCCTGTTTTCGGGGGTGGGGAGGGTTGGGGGAGGGCGGTGCCCATATGGAGCTTCAACCCACCCACCCCCTCCAAACCTAGCATTCCCCTGTCCGTCACACGCATGCATGCGGCTTCAGCACATCTCCTGATGCCTGCACTCTTTGTTGCAACTAGTGTTTACTTGAAATTTTGAGAACACTATATAAGAATTCAGATATTTGTATGAATTCTTAGTTTGACCATGATTTTTGAAATAGATTTTATTCTTGTTGCTGCCTGTGCAGATGCATAAGCTGCGATCTTATGAGTTTCACTCTGTTCATCTATCCTAGACTTGGAGTAGATGATCAACATGATTTGTTTTTTATGGTTAATGGAAACGCGGCTGTTGTTGAAAAAGACATACTTTTTTGTTTTTATCACAATTTCATATTAAACCCTACAATCTTCCTGGTTAGGCAAGTTTTAATGAGCAAAATTGTTGCTATTTGCTCAATTCCGGAATAACAAGAACTTAGTTATTTGAGTTTTTTTTTGTTTCTGCTTTTTCTACACACACAAACATTTCTGTCTTTAAAAACATGAGAAAGTCCTGATGATGATGATGTCATTTTGCAAACTTGTGACATGTTGATCCAACATTTGAGTTAAAATAGGATGGAGTTTACATCCACCTCTTATTACCCAGAGTAGCATCAAATTACATCCAATTACAGATAAGTACAAACACAATAGTAATTTACCGTCATCACAGTAGCATTCTTTCTTTTTGGAAAGAAATAGTTTTCCGTTTCCCAAAGATGAATGTGTTTTGGTGCAAAATGTGTGTTGATCCCAGAACCACTTCAATGCTGGATGGTTTATATTACATCATCTCTTGCTAAAAATGTATTTAACAGACAGAGACAGTGCAAAATTTGGTATAACAGCAACAATTATTCAATATGGTCATTTCTAACCAAAAATGAGGCATGAACATGTTATGTCCTAAAATTTAGTAGATAAAGTATGTGCATACAAACATGAACTTGAAAAAAAGCCTGGGTTTCTAACTCATCCACTTTTAAAAACACTGACAGAATTTTGAAGAGAATTGAGATATTTATATTTTCTACAACTTACATCATAGAAATTGATTTTATCTATGCCAAGAATAACCTTTCTTTTGATGTGGTTTTTATAGTTAGAACTTATTTTATTTAATTTGAGGGTTATTCTATAGACATGACAACTCAAAATTGGTGAAAACATATCAGTCCAAAATGTATCTGAAGTACCGAAATTGGTGCATTAGAGGAAAATAGAACAGCAGTCACACTACTGAGCAGCTAGAATCTTGTATCCAGGAGAAATTTGCACACTTTTCCAATTCCTCTTGCTGAACAAACACAATTAGCACCCTCAGTTCCTAATCTATTAAATTAATCTAATACTGCTGATCAGTGAGTGGTTTAACTAGACAAGAAAAACAAAAAAAAACACCTTTCATTAGCCAGAAAAACTCCCAGAGGTACCGGTGTTTTTTCCAGCTGCGAGTAGCAGATTCGTTCTGCTCTCACCCTCCCACACCTGTTTCTGTAGACTGCCAGACACTCCTACACATTTCTGTTGCTTACAGGAGAGTCTGTCTGTGAAGTAATATTGATTTGAAGGGGAAGTCAGATGACAAGGACAGACATGTGCTCTTCACTATCTATGTTGAAATCCTAGTGTCAAAATCATCACGTCATGTTATAGATGACATTTATGACTCTGAAATAATCACTTTATTGAACAACAAGAGGAAGAATATTTTAAAATCCAGTTTAAAATGAAGTTACATCAAATCAGTTTTTTTTTTTCAGCATTAACAGTGATCCTGTTTATGTTTATGGTGAGAATCTCATGCTAGGAGTGACTGTATGGGTTTAAACGCCCCTCTACGGCTGCACCATTCAGCAGCACTTTCTCTGTCGAGGCCTGCTGCCTCTGTCTGACAGGTGGTTTCTAATAATTCCTCTAGTTAAGGGGCTTACAGTGAATTAGGTTGTTAACACACAGTGTGACACAGATGTTGCAGCAACGTTTATTTATTACAGCAGAGAAAATAAGGCTTATATGGGGTTGGAGATTATAGTGATTAGACTGAATCTTTTCCCATCCTACTTTTAGGATCCACACGATTGTAGCTAAGGCGAGGTTTTAACATGCAGGCTGACGGGTTCCAGGCTAAAACATTGTCATACTGGCAGAAAAAAAAATAAGACTATTTGCATAACATATTTGTCTATATGTTTGTATGAAGCATATACATTATAAAAATTCAGAATTATCATTTTTAAATATAATCATTTTGTTTTGTTTTATTTTATTTCCATCCAGAAAGATGGCAATTCAGACAGAACTCCAAACTGGCCAAGTTAACACACATTGGTGTTTACGATACAACATACATGTACACATCAAGGTACACGAGCAAACAAGCAATATGCATTTGTATATATGTAAATGTGTGTGTGTGCCAAAGTGTGTGTACATGTGTATCAGTGAGTAATTATGGAGAATAAAGGCCCGCTTGTACAGAGTGAAACTGTGGGGTTTGAAGTGAGATGGGAGATGATTTTCTGTTTGGCTGAGCAGGCTCAATAGTCCCATTCAGCTGGTCCCCTTACTGCCTATTGTCCTCCCACCACCAGTCCGCCACACACACACACGCACGCACGCACACACACAAGCATGGACATGCTGGATTTGAAGTGGAGGCCTAGGGGTGAAAGAGAGATGGGGAGTTGGAGGATAAAGGAGCTAAACTTAAGAGAGCTGTCATAATGGTGAAGTGAGGAAAACGGGAGACATCATCCAAACATCATTTTTCAATTTTTCCATGTTACCATATTGATCTGTAAATGTATAAACTATGCGTAAAAATACATTTTGATGCTTAAAAATCTATAAATAGTTATTTAGAGCATATTTTGCTGACATGTAACGTTCCGTTTTCTCACTATAGGACACCTCTTGTATGGCGGTTAACCAGGTCCACATGACAGAAATACGTCTCTCACCACACACACGCACACACAGGTCATTCAATAGTCTGTCCTGACAGAGGAGGACCTCACACCCATCAGGGGTTAATAATTGTCTGCCGCTGGTTTGCAGCCCATTAGGACATTGATCTGGCTGCTTCTTTTCTGCCACCTGGGGAAAGGAATGTCCCGGCTCCTACGACTGTGTGTGTGTGTGTGTGTGTATCTCGTCTGGGAGTGCGCTGAGTGGTCAGCTACACTCTGTGTGTGTATGTCATGGAGAGGTCATGCAGAGCAGAGTGGGCCGGAGTGTCACACTGTGTAGAGAGACAGACGGTGGAGGGCAGAATATTCTTCAGGTCAGTCGGTCAGAGGTCACTGAACACAGAGATTAACTTTACATTACTGGAACCACCTACATATGATTCATCCCAAATAAGAGCTCAGCATTTTTTCACAGCTGGTTGAATGGAAAAGTCCACAAGAAATCCATAAAACAGACTCCTGAAAACCCGACTCAACATGAAGTCAGGCATGATTGTGAAATTAAAGGAAACAATTTAACATTTTCCAAAATTTTGGTGCGCATTTGGAATGCATTTACACTAACCTGGACATCCTTTAAATTGATACCCCTGGATAAAATGAAGTGAAACTTTTAGAAGTCCTCTAATAAGTAAACAAAGCTCAACTCAGTAATCTCATTTCAGACACTGGATATTTTTTCCTCACTGTTTATTTAATACATCTTTATTAATTGTTTTATTTCAGCAAAGACTGTCGACAATACCGCAATTTATGAAAAGCAGCAAATGAGCATTAGGTTGAATTTTTCAGGTTTCTCCTTTTCTCTTTTGTCTGGCTCTTTGGCGACACAAATCCTTTCTACACACAGTTGTGTGTCTCAAGCCACATCCATGTTTTTCGTATTTTGTTCCCAAAGCACCAGGCAGCTCTGTCAGGTATTCGCTGATGATTTTTCTCCCTGTTACTTAGTCAGTGTTTTGAAATACTATTTGTCTTTCACAGGATACTTGTCCTCCACATCTGAATTTCTAATTTTACTAAGTATATTGCCCTAAAAGGTTTCAAACAAATGAAAAAAAAAAAACATCTAAACTACAAACAAAATTTGCTCAATTTGTTCTATATAAATGCAGTGAATTAAAAATGTAATTGACAAAAAGAGCCTTTGAAGCCAAAGTATATAAATGAAACAGTTTAAATAGCTTTGCACAGCAGATTGTAGTTTGGAGCGGAAAACTGTTCTATGAGTCTGTTGGTTATACGACTCAAGAGGAAAGAGACTGGAGTCAGCAGTTGTCGTGTACTCAATATATTTCTTTTCTTTTATCTTCTGTTTCATACCTTACAGTTCAGTTCCATTCAGTTCAGCACAACACATTTGTCAAAACAACAAGAGGGAGAATCTCCCCCTCATCTCAACCACCTGGTTTTTAAAGGATGGGCTCCCATCTGAACTAATTAGAGGGGTGGAGTCATTTTCAGCTAAAAACAAACAAACATGTGCACTAAACTATACCTAGAAAGTGTCTATCAAGTTACCATTAACTCAAACACAACTAAAAACAAAACTAGAAACAAACAATCTGGAATCCAGTCAAAATAGAAATGCATCTCTCCCTCTCTGAAAATGGATTTTCCCAATGAGGCTGATTGGAAACACCAGGTCCTTGTCAGCGCTGCTCATGGGCGCGCTTCCACGGCAACACAGGACCAGGTGACCTCAAAGAGATGAGAAAGATGATTAAAACAAATCAAACCACCTCCCAAAACAATACATTCACCCAAATAACCCAGAATATATAAAGAACATGCAAAACAGCACCTCTTAGGGAGGGGGTAAATCCCTCACAGAGTCTTGCATGTGTGGTTTGAGTTTCCACGGTAGGACGTGTGATGACCGAGGCTTTCTTCAAAATGCTGATAACTCTGATAATATCTGCAGGAAAAATGTTCGGCTTCAGTCTATGTGAAATTTTCACCTAATTATTTCTGTGTCACTTTGTTCGGTCAAAACCACGACTAGATTTTAAGAAAGATGTTTGAATGTGCACAAATTGTCATACCTATGCAGTTAAAAAAAGAGAGAAAAGAAAACAGCTGGTTTGTGAGGATTACAGTAAAAAAAAAGTGCCTTTTAAACTACTTGTGTCACAGAATGGTGTAGCACAGGACCCAAAGACAGTGAGGAGGTGGGTGGGTGGGACTAACAAAAGGAAAGAACTACAGGAGCCCCAGAAGGCGTGATACAGGTAAGAGGACCTTCTGACAATTAACTTACTGAGTGTTGATCACTGGACAAGGAGCAGGTGGTTGATTAGAAACAGGGTGCAGCTGTGACCAGAGAGGCAAAGAACTGAAGCCGAACTGAGGAAATCAGAGAAATGCTTGAAGAATAAACAGGGAACAAGGAAGCAACAATCTGAAATGTGAACAAACCGGAGGCACAACTTAAAATAAGAAGTGACCGGACCAAAATAAGACTCGGACCAAAAATGTGACAAAAGCACACAGAAGCAACAAGCAGAAAAGACACGCTTTCAAAATAAAATCACTGAGCTATACAGAGAATCATACAGAGACTAAGAGATGAAAAACCAACACATATGAAAAACAAAAAATAACAAGGAATCTTAAAACATTGGAAAACGTAAAACCAAAACTTTAAAGATTATGATAATTTGACCACAGTTAAGTGGCTAAATCTAAAATAATAAAAAAAATCATTTGCTCTTGAAACATTAAGATACATTTTCTTTGTGGTGGACATCTTGAACAAGTAGTTAAAAGAAATTTAAGATCCAATCAGGATGGAGGACTGACATGTTCCCCAGCCTCTGACAGGCAGCTGAGGAAACATGAAGACCAGGAAGTAATGCATTTGTGGACAAAATCCTCCTACCTACCAAATTTAATCTTCTTTAATTTTATTTTTTTTTTTGGAGTTTGGAGTTTGGATGTTGTCTTAAGCAGAAGGTCATGTTCTAAAGTATAACTGGAGCAGTAAATTCACAGTGAGCTGAAGAAATTCAGAGCAATAAAAAGTTATTTCTGCTGTCTGTACGGCAGTAAGAATTTAAAATAATTGCTGAACAGATGAAAAGTTGAAGTATTTGCTGTAGTGAGAAGCAGCTGAAGCTATGGTGGGAATTTTATTGCCAGATTTGTGGCGAGTTCAGACTGTCGGAAAGTTTTCTGCAGAACTAATCAAGGTTATCGCTTCCTCTCTCTTCATGGGAACCTCAGAGTCTCTCTTTCACTGCTCTCTCGGAAAAACAAACTCAAAGTGTCAAAATGTGTCAGGAACACTGTTGAATATGCACTCATCTCTCTCAGAGCAACACAAAAGTAAGTTCCTCTTGATATCTGTGTGTGTTTGGTTGTTTGGCACCTCTCGTGCAGTGTGCACCAGGTGAACTGGCCTGGTACGGAAGGTCAGCTCTGTGATGTCACTTCCCCTTCCTTTCCGGATATTCCCAGCATTCTACTGCCAGCAGCCGGGAACTCTGGGAACCGAGAACAGGAAGCCTGGCTCCTTCACCGGAGAGAAAGCTCGCAGTGGTGACTTTTTCAGCTCTGAATGACTCATCATTTGCTGACTAAAGTCGTTGCATGAGAACAGGAATCCGAGAGAGAGCCACCGAGAAACTCAGGAGGGTCGTGTTTAGTTTGAAGAATATCGCCACCTCCTGGTTTTGACCTTGAATAGGAAGTTGGCTTAAAAAGCTCCTTGATTTCGATTGAGAGCATCTTATTTGCTCTTTGTTGATTCTCTCTTGGCAGGATAGATAAACACAAACATTCAATTTACACTTTTTTTTCTTTAAAAAACCCCCCTGAAAATAAATGTTGCACATGTATATCTTTGCACATTTACCCATGTTTTAAACAGTGATAATATACGTCTGCATTTTTACAGAACAGAACCAAAACTCATTGTTCTATAAATTACAGTATGAAGCACACATTTTGACTGCCTTGTATTCTAAAACAGATGTCGAAAGGAGAAGGAGGCAGCTTAAACATGCAAGATGTTCCAATTTTTGCAGATATTTTAAAAATGTTGATTTCAAAATATATATAAACTGAGAGGACTTGACAAAATGCAGTTAATTTGGTGTCCTGCCAGCATTTTGTCACATTACATTCATGCATCCATTAGCCTACAACCCTCGTTTCAGAGCAAGATTAATGGGGAACTTGGTGAGTTTCTCCAGCAGCCATTGGGCTAGAAGCCGGACACCCTGGACAGGTCACCAGTCCATCACAGGTGAACAGAACGACAACCAACCATGAAAGCACACATTCATACCTAAGAACAATTTAGAGAGACCAGTTAGCCAAACACGAGAGACCACTAGCAGCATCATGTGTCCAGTTTGTTAGCTGTTTGGATCTCAAAGGTATGAAGACTTTTGCACAGTATTCTCTGTATGGTGTACTAAAGATTAAATCCAAAATATATGAAGGAACAAACTAAAATAAGAAAACTAAGAATATTTGCAGATATTGATTAATTTTAACCATGGTTTTTCTTTTGAAAGACATCAGATTTGTATTATTGAAACTCCTGTTCCATTTGTATCTGTGCGACACTAATGTGATGTAAACTTGAATCTTCCGTTACTTTGAATGCTGCACGGACAAAAAGAAACGCAATAATCACCGACCCACAAAGTATTGACTTTTTATTGACAGCTTGACATGATGTGACGTCAGAGCTGACTTGCTAAGATGTACTTTCGTTGTGCCCCATGTTTGATTCCGATTCATGATTCGTCTCAGTGAAAAGAGATCTGGAGAGCAGCAGCCAGCGCTTCCTCGGTTTGCTCAGTTTGACATCAGGAGACCGTCTGCAAACAGAGAAATACATGAAATGTCCTGAATAGGGCTTTTACTTTATGACATACACTTTCATTGGGTTTCTGTTGTGTTGTTCATGAATGAATGCAAATTCTACCAGACTTTCACAAAGATTAACATGTTCAGCTTTTTCGCTGCAAAACGTGTGTCTGGGATGATCTCCAAACCGCCTCACCGTCTTTCACCACCCCGCAGTACTCTTCACACTCTGCCTTAGTGTAGAACTTGTTAGCATTGGGCTGACAGAAGCCCTGTTTGTAGGGCACGCACAGTCCAGTGGACAGGTCGAAGACCCAGACAGCTGGTTGACCCGTGCAGGGCTGGGCAGCCATGGGAAGACGGCACACAGCTGGAGAATCAAGTAAGTTGAACCTCGATTAAATCCTCCTTATTGGTCAAATACCAATGACATATTCCAAACAGAATGTTATATCTTCCCACCCTCTGTGCGGCATCTCTGCAGACACTCTCTCTCTGTCACAAAGTTGTTCTGATTGCCTAAACAGCCGCCGTACTGGAAGAGCTCGCAGCTCATTGAGGAAGAGTTGTAGAAGTAGCGATTGAGCAACCCGAAACACGGTCCAGTGTCCGGAGCGGCGTTACATGCCACTGTAAAGAGAGACAGAGAGGCTGTGTGTGACTCCTTTAGATATTATAAAGGGACTAAAGTGATGTTTTAATGTAGCTCATCTCTCACTGGTTCCATTGAACAGTGGCATTTCGAAACCAGAGCCCTCTGAGTCGTCAAGAGTCAAAGAAGAGACAATACTTCTCCTCACCCGCTGCAACACGGAGAGACAAAACTCAGTCAGCATCAACAGAAAGGTTGCAGAGCAAACTGATTGTGTAGGTTTCTTTGTCAAAATCATCATATTATCCATTTACCATGCAACTGCATGTTTGTAGATTTCAAAAAGCAAGCCATTGCTAAAAGCACAAAGCATTTATCTTTCCTAGAAAACAATATATCAGGTATTGTGAAGACATTTTCAGTCACATTTTTCCCTAACCCGGTGGTTAAAATGTTGTATTACATGGACTTTACTGGTATTTTAAAGCTACTGAATACAAACAAATAATAAAAAACACATTATTTAGGTTTTCCTAACTCGCAAAAAAGATTAAATGCTGTCTGGTTTAAAGTGAAAGAGTGATGGGGAAAAAAAAAACATATATGATTTTTAAGTGGATGTAAAGATCTGGTTTCAACCATATGATCCATAGGGATGGGCATTTGTCCTATAATTTATAGTGATACATTTCTTATCATACAAAGATTTTGATTTGACGCTATTATGATAAATTCCAAGTAACGTTAAAATACCAAAAAACTGTCTGTATTGTCGGGATTATTTATTTATTTTTACAATTTTTCACCGCTGTTTAATGAATTTGATAATATAATTAAATGCAGGGCTGCACAGTGGCGCAGTTGGTAGAGCTGTTGCCGTGCAGCAAGAAGGTTCTGGGTTCGATTCCCGGCCCCGGTCTTTCTGCATGGAGTTTGCATGTTCTCCCTGTGCATGCGTGGGTTTTCTCCGGGTACTCTGGTTTCCTCCCACAGTCCAAAATCATGACTGTTAGGTTAATTGGTCTGTCTAAATTGCCCCTAGGTGTGTGTGTGTGTGCACATGGTTGTGTGTCTGTGTTGCCCTGCGACAGACTGGCAACCTGTCCAGGATGTACCCCGCCTCTCACCCGGAACGTTAGCTGGAGATAGGCACCAGCACCCCTCCTCACCCCACTGAGGGACAAGGGTGTTCAGAAAATGGATGGATGGAATTAAATGCAGTTACACACATTGTAGGAATTTATATCCTAAGACATCCTAAAGAAGCTTATTAACAAATTTTTCAAGAGGAGTATTTGTGCTTGTTGGGTTACAGTTTCTCTGTTATGCAGTCACCTAAAAAAAAAAGAAATGAGTAGTTCTTATTGTCACTTTTATCATTATTACAATAGTACCACAAAATATTGTGGTAAAACTTTAAGTCCATATTGCCCAGTGGTCGTGGATGATTGGTTCTACCTTAGGCTCAGGCTCAGACTCAGGCTGAGGCTCAGGCTGACTTGTCGGCTCGGCCACCTTCTCCCCAGGAACACAGTCGCCTGCACACAGAGAAAATGGAAATCTTTTTTGTATATGACTGAATCACTAATATACAATGTGTACAGATTTTAAAACAGCCTCTGTTGGGACAAGTATTACATGACGCATAAAATATATATTTTTTGCTATTTAGCATATGTTTGCATGCAAATGCATTTGTCTACCTTTGTCCTTTCTAATGTAAATGGCGTCGTCACCCATTCCTTGCTCTCTGGCCAGAGTTTTAAAGTCCTCCAGGATCGTTGGTCTCACAGTCTTTGTCCGACCTACAGAGAACAGAACAAGTATTTATACGTTTTTTTGGGGGTTTTTTTGTACCAAAATCACCACCTGCTCCTGCTATAGCCCAGACGGATCGCAGTCAGGCAGAAAGCTAATTAATTTTCCACACGTTATCTTTGAAGTATTGTTAAAAATGTACCACAGGAAATCCACATCCTACGTCTGTTCACTTTTGCTTTGTGCTTCCTTAAAGAGTATTTGGTTGAGAATGTGCCAACAATTTCCATCATCTGTTCTCCAGCGGTGACTCTCCAGGAGATGGAAACTCACTGTATAGCTTGAGTGAGATGCTCTTGTCTCCTGTTGATTTCTGCTTGCTCATAATCATGATGGCGTACTCGTTGTAGTTGGTGTGGACGACATAAGCATCCACATCGGCTCCCCACTCTGCAGAGAGGGAGAAAACGTCCAGCAAGAGTTATTTCCTCAGGTGATCATCAGAGCACAAACACCAAATTAATAGAGAGAAAAAGTGAGACAACATACTTGCAACATGGTAGAAAAATCGTCCTGGTGTGGAGGTCAACTCATAATCCCCAGTTCTCTCTTGACATGTTCCCCGTCTGCACAAAATACACTTTAATTCAAGCGATCAAAGCAAATAGTAGTAACCAAATTCCAGAATAGTACCTTCTGTAATGCTTCCTAATGTCCCAACACAGAAACATCTGACTGAGCCTACTTGCTGAATTTTGCTTAAATATTTTGTTTTATTAAATTGTGTGATTTTAAGAGTCATCTGTGATCACACAAATCAAATGTAGCATCAGTTTTTTTTTTTTAATCATTGTTTTCCCCCTGTTTTTATTGTGACTTTAACCTTGAAAGTTATAGAGGATTGGAATGATGGTTTGTCCTTTGAAAAACAAAAAGTTTCCCCTTTTTTATCACCAAATCAAGGCAGTTTTTATCTGTATACTACCAAATAACATCAATGAGAAATGATGTCCAATATTATTTTATTTCAAGAAGTACTCATTGAATGCAGGGTCAGCCATTAATTAATATCTTTGCAATTTGTTAATGGATTTTATCAACATCTCCTTCCACAAAATTTGGAAGACATTCATGATTTTAATTTGGCCCAAAATGAAATGAGTTTGACGCCCCTGACCGAGTGCATCATTTAAAAGGAAAAGCGGTGGTAAACTCACGTTCTGCTGTCACTTCAATCCCAAATTTAATTTGAGTTTTACCAGAAATTTCCAAGAATATTTCTGGTGAAACCAGAATATATTTTGGTATATATTTCGGTAAGTTGGATGTCAAAATATTCAACTTCAGCCAAGACTGTCTCATTATTTTTTTCCACATCGATTATACTTGACTGTGTCCGAGTTTGAACTTTTGAAAGCCTTGGCAAACATCGATTTTGGCCTTGATCATCAAGCAGATAAAATTCAAATGTTTTGCAATCTGTTAATTTGCATGAGTGTTTGTCTGACTTCCTGTGACTTTAAATACAAATTTCCAATTCATAGAAGACATTGAAAGTGAAGAAATGATAAACATTTGCTGATTGATAAAATAAGCGATTTGTTTGGACTCTTTTGTCCTTTAAGTCTGACATATGACAGTATTTGAAGTCCAACCTGAGCACAGTTCGGGTCATTTTGAGCTTTTCATCCGTGCTGCCCCTCTGCAGCACCAGTTTGCCGATGGCTCGTTCTCCGCTGTAGCGCTGCATGTAGGGAGATGTACTCGCCTTCGCAACATCGTGCCATGTTCCCAAAAACTGTCATGAAGAGTTAACAGGATTGTCATAAAAAACAAACATTGCACATACAGAAAGTAGAAAATCACACACTTAAGATATTTAGAATTTTTTAAAAAATGCAACCAAACTATAAAACATTGTTTCAGCCATTCAGCCTCTTCCCTATACATAGTTTGTACTTAAAAAAAAGTTATGACATTTTTTATTTTAATGTCTTTATCTGCATATGTAAAGTACTCCTTAAGTATTATGAAGAACATGCAAGGCAGGAAACACTAAACGGGTAGAAATAGCTCTACATGTGCTTCCTTGCTTTTATCTTTAGTACCAAACATTTTTTTATTTCTTGCAGTTATGCTCGATGATTCAAATAATCTTGTGAAACTTAGGAGGTTCTCCTCTCACCTTGCTCAGATCAAAGTTCTCCTGTGTGCTGTAAAGAGGATCTGGGAGAACAGGGAGTCCCTGGAGGGCCCCTATCCATCCGGACAACAGCAAAAAAACCAAAGCCACAGATTTTTGCATCTTGTCAGAACTTTGTGTCCACGTTTGTCGAACCTTGTCCTGTAGGTGTGCAGCACAGTGACAGCCCCTCTCTACTGCTGAGAACAGGACCGCACATTGAACTGTAAAGGACTCAGAATATAATCACTCCCACGGCCTGGCTTCCAAAAAAACGCAAACAAGTAAAGGAGCAAAGTTCTGTCTCTCTGTTTGTCTCTGCTTTAGTTTGATTTATCACAAGGGGCAGTGAACCACTCAAACATTGGACTTCAGAGATGCTGCACTACTGGCAGATCAATATGTGCTACAGGATGAGCAAAAAAAAAAAAAAAAAAAAAAAAAACGAAACAAGGAAATTAGGTTTATTTAAATGTTTAGGTATTCTATTAAATAAACAGGATCCATGATTTTCATAAACTTTGTTTATATATATATATATATATATATATATATATATATATATATATATATATATATATATATATATATATATATATATATATATATATATATATATTTGACAGTACTGTCAGAT
The DNA here is from genome assembly GCF_001443285.1 of Poecilia latipinna. Classification (NCBI taxonomy): domain Eukaryota; kingdom Metazoa; phylum Chordata; class Actinopteri; order Cyprinodontiformes; family Poeciliidae; genus Poecilia; species Poecilia latipinna. Next base: position 321,864 of record NW_015112632.1, read on the forward strand.
CTAGAGGCACAAATCTGGAAATTTTCTTCTGTAATAGTTCCCACGTTTGGAAAAATGTTTGCAAAATACAACTATGCCTGCTTTCATTGAATCATTTACCATCATTGTAAACAGACATAAGTGTGCACATACATTTTTAAACAAATGACAATACTTTTTTTTACTGTAATTTTTATTTACTGGTTTTAAAGCGATAAGGAATTTGCTCATGGGTTGACTTGTTGCCATTTCTACGTTATGGCTAGAAAAGTTCATTTCCATTTGTCACAGCACGCCCTGCTGATCAGAAAGTGAACATACTGGTCACATCAGGTCAGTTGTGTTCCTCTGGTCACTGCCTTTTGAAATCTTTACTTTATCAAAGCTCCAACATAACAACACAAACTTATCACAACCCCTAAACCGTTTTGCATTTTATTATTATGTAACGCCAAACTGGTTTATTGGGATTTTATGTGTGTTAAACAACACATTAGTGCATAATTGTGAAGGGCAATGAAAAAGATTCAGAGTTTTCACATTTGTTAACAAATTCTGAAAAGTGTGGCATGCATTTCCTTATCCCTGATAAAGAAAAACAAATTACGGCACCATGCTGCCACCATCTGTCATTGTGGAGGTAGTGCGTTAGGAGTGATGTGAAAGTTCATTTTCTGCCAAACGTAATAATATGAAGACTCTAAAGCTCAAGTTTGGCCTCAAAAGACAGGAACGACTTCTTCCTCAATTTTGCTGTTTCCTACATGGCTCGTGTCAATCTGTAAACACTTCTTACCATTTTCTTTTATCAGCGGCGTTTTTCTCGCCACTCTTCCGCCAAAGACAGGTTTGCAGAATGTATGATTATTGAAGGATTCTGCAAACTGATCTTAGGATCTCTGCAGCTCCCACATTGTGTGCTTCGTTGCATCTAGTCTGGAATATCGTTTTCCAACCAGCTTCACTCTGTCTGCTGTGTTGTTCCTTGATCTTCATGATGCTGTTTGTTCCTTAACATGACATCTTCACTGAACAGCTGGATTTATAACGACATTAAATTACACTTTGGTGTCTCCCTGCTAACACTATCCATCTGCCTGCCAAAGTACGTTTAAAGCAGCACCACATTAGCGACACCCCAACGTGCTCAAACTCAGTAGCTCAACATGTGAAGCTGAAGTTGAACTTCTACTCAACCAGCTCCTCAGAACAATGTGGCATTGAGTTATATTACAAATATAAAAAGGATCCAGAGTTCAGCAGACAGTTCTCATACAAACAAATAGTTCTTTATTATTTTTCATCTTTAGTTCTGACTATTTGAATTTTGAGACATTATGTTCATTCATGCATACAATTACTACTACTAATACTACAAAAATACTAGTAATAACAACAAAATAAAATACAATACATTTTTTTAACATTGGGTAATTGTGTTATGTCACAGACAAAGACTGCAAATTCATTTAGCTGCTCCAGCACAGTGGTATTGTTGACCACTAAGGTTCTTTCTCATTTAAAATTGGGAGGAAAATCTAAAGTAAACAAAAGTAAACTTTGTATATTAAAAGATGCATAAACAAAAAGTTGGAGAGACTGTGAGCTGCATCAGAAATCAAATCTAAGACAAGGCTTTTAAAAATTTCTAACAATGAGTTATTTGTAGCCTGGTCAGACATCACTTTGCTTGTCCTCTGTTGTAATATTCTGTCTGGAGATCTGAGGAACAAAAGCCTGAAAACAAACACATGACCTGTTGTTTATGATTATTCTCATGTCAAACAGAGAGTCATGAACTGGTTCATCATAGTGGGAAACGGCTACCTGGTGGTTAGCACTTTCCTCCATCATTTGTTTACCTGGAAAACAGTCACCTGGAAAGACAGGAAAAACTAAATCTCTTTAGTTTAAAACATTAATATTTTTCTATGAGAAAAATGAATACAGAAATAGAATAATGTAAACAGAATACTTCCTTTTGAAAGTGCTTTAACAAATCTGAGACAATACTTTTAATCCAGAGAAAATGCAAAATCTTAAAATGGCCGGAATATAAAAACATAGCTTGATAATTAATAAATCATGCTAACATGATTCGAAAATAATAATAATAATAATAAAAAACAAAATTTCCTGCCAAAAAACAGTGATTGAAAATAACCAGATATCAGAAGTACCTATGTGTTGATTCATGATAGCAGCATCTTCACTCATTTCATGACGTCTGATGAGTGCTTTAAATTGATCAAGAACAGGAGCACTAACACTCATAGTTCGACCTGAGAAGGAGACATTTGTCATTATTTCACTCTTACATAGCAGATTATTTGGACGACAAATTCTCATGTTGCATTTTGTTTCTTTTTTAAGCCCAAGATGCTGTGTAACTGTGTCTCCTACTGATGAATCAGATGAAAGAAAAATGTTTGGATTTAGTTCCTTTCTGGCTAATTTTTAAAAAATAAAATTAGAATGAAAAGGTATACTGAATCATTTTGAATATAGCACAAACCAAACATGTTCAGCGTCATGACGCCGACTCAAAAACACTCATTTTACTTCAAGTTAAAGGAAGCATGTCGATCAAATGAAGGGTTTGTTTTAAACCTTAATCTCTGGTTTTAACTGTAGTTGTGATTTGGTTATTGAATCACAGGTTTTTTTCTCCTGGTCGCTCAGTCAGAGTCAGATTGGAAACCTCTGTTGACTTACCATAAAGTTTAACTGTGGTGGTTTTATTTCCCGATGGTTGCTCTGTGCTCAGCTGCAGCATCAGAGCGTACTCATCATAGTTTGTGTGAGTCACGAAGGAATCAACATCGGCTCCAAATCCTGCAGAGAGGAAATTTCATTTGATGTCTGAGGAACGCTTTCACAGATTTTCACAGAAAAAAAAAAGTATGCACTCTCTTAGGACTTTACATACTACAAACAGCAAAACCTTGAGGTCTTTATCAGATTGTAAAATTGCTTAAATCATAAATGGGCAAAGCACAAAATAGATTCTAAAGTGTTCTTATTTATTAAATAAAGAAGATTTTTTTAAAAAGCCGTGTGTGAAAACTTAATGCACACTCACTGTTTACAGTGTATTTAGGAGGGAAAGTAGGAGTAACTACTCTGAAGAACAGAGTTTTGGAGGTTTGCTGGTTGGGAGCATGAGCTGTGTGTTAACAGCCCATTACTCTAACACAGCTGTCAATCTTCCCAGGAGGGGAAACCCCTGCAAGTTTACCCCAAGGTCAGCCCATGCGTTGCTCAAAGAAAATGCAAAAATCCCAATCTGTACCCTGTTGCATGCTCTACAGAAGTTGTTTTCTAAAATGAACAGAGCAACTCAAATTAGGTTTGCTGCATCTGAATGAACCATAAGATTTCTAGAACAATGTCCACAGGACAGCTAATACCAAAGGAAAGATTTGGCCATGAAGACCAGTGTCATGCACTCAGTGCAAATTTATCAGAAAAACTGCAAAACACAATGATGGTGGAGGGGTAAAATCAGGTCTGTTTTGCAGAGATAGGACCAAAGCACCTTGCAGCTGTTGAGTTATATACCAAAATGTTCCAGAGTCAAATGTGGTGAAACTGAGTCGCCAACAGCACAAAGACCAGAGACACGGCAGCAAATCTGAAGTGAAAGGCTGACAAAGGAAACAATCAAGACGTTTGAAATGTACCAGTCAAAGTTCAGACCTAAGTCTGACTGAAATGCTAAATTACAAACTTCAAACATTAAGAAATTGAAGCAAACCCGTAAAGGAAATCGAGTCAAAATTCTTCCACAGCAACGTAACTTATAAAGTCTCACAAAACTAACTACAGAGAGCCACTGCTACTGAATGCTGTAGCATGCTATGTAAAAACAACCTTATGTCGCAGAAAGGATGTAGAGAAAGGCAGAAACATACTTGCAACACGGTGAAAGAATCGCCCTGGAGTGCTGGTCAAGCTATAAACTGTCAAAGTCTCCCCACATGTGCCATTCCTGAAAGAAGAAACATGTTGTAGGTCACACAAAAACTTACATCTTTTGCAGTTAATTACAACACAGGAGAAACGGACTTGAAGGTGGAGGAAGTCATTGTAAAGTTATGCTGAGTAGGAACATGTTTCAGGTCTAGCGCCATAATGACAGGGTTTCTCTTCTTGCGCTGCATGTAGTGAGGACAAGTGGACAGCACAGCCATTTCATACCATCGTCCTGTAAACTGAAGAAGAAAAAAAATACACAGTCTACATCCAGCCATCTGCAGGTGAACTGATGAGATCAACATAAACATTTTCACAGAGGAGCTTCTAAATGTTTTAGTTGGTGAGAAAAAAAGAACAGTTTTGCATAAACTGATGGCTAAAATGGGGGGGAGAAAGAAGAACTGCTGTCTTAAACACTCACCTGCTCAAAATCAAAGTTCTCCATTGGTGTTGCTGGACTATTTTCCATCACTGGGTCCATCTGGTGGGTCCATGTCGATCCAACAACCAGTAGAGGCACCAGAAACACAACTCTTTGCATCCTGAAAATCTGTTCCTACAGTGAGAACCGGCCTTTTCAAAGCTAACCGTCATGCTTTGCTTTTTGGATTCCCACCCCGTTTTGCTTTCAAAGACTGAGAGCGAAGGTCCGAGCATCACTTTATCTCCTTCTCAGTTTCTGTACATTCAAGTGTTTGTTGTTCGGACTAATCTGAAATAAATCCCTGGACTTCAGAGTTTGAAACTAACTGTAAACATGCAACCAATCAATATCTGTTAGGCTTTAACAGCTGGTCAGTGGGGAAAAGGCTGGTTTGCTGCTCCAAGAGGGTCTCTACAGGACACTTAGAGTTTGAATTAATAGTAATAAATCTGTTTCTGGTCTGTAACCTAAATGATCTAAATACTACATAATCTGCTGGTGGATGGACATTCCTGAGATTTATCAAGGTTTTGAAAGCTTAGTGAATTATATTGCATTATACTTACAAGGGATAAATTATTTATTTAACCAAAAAACAAACAACACAAAAAAAGGTTAATGTTTTGATTGATAGTATAGCAATAGTATGGTTTTTTTTAGGTCTTGCCATTCGTTATAGTTACAGAGGTGCTCCTGCATTCCTTCATCTCTTCACGTTTAGTTTCTCGGTTTTTGTGTTCTGCTCCCTTTACATTTGTATTTATTTCTCTAAGATGATTATGATGCTTTTCCCCTTTTGGTTCATTTCTTAATTAGGATCCTATTACTTGTTGCCATGACAATGGCTATTCTTCCAGGATTGTGTAGAGCCTTTGAGTCCTGTTCGGCTGTTAATTAGTCTCCCTCCCTCAGTTTTTCAACTTTCATTCTGTCAACGCTGTTTCACGTCGCCTCTGATCAGTTCGTCTGGTTCCTTTGTCGTTTTCTTCCCCTACTTCACTTAAGTTCCTGGTTTTTCAGTTTCTTTGTTCGATTCTTCTGTTCCACATTTTCTTTGTTATTACTGCTATACAGTAATTGAATCCTCGACATGCACTTCTCAAGTGGCTGTCATTTTCAACATCACACTACAAGACAATATATCCGGGTGTCTGGAATTAGAAATTAAGTATTTATTGTAATTCAATTTATTTATTTATTTATTTAAGCCACAAATGCAAATTATCCATCCCAAGAACACATAAAATAATACATTTTTAATTTTTTCCCCCCTTAAATGTCAACTTTGGATTTGTTCAAAACTACGATTTTAACCCTTTAATTTCCCATTTAATTACTTCAGTGTTTATTATTTTCCACATGGGGAATTTGTTGGTAATTGAGATCTTGATTATTTTAAAGATGAGCTACAAAATGGACTTGATTGTTTTATGCAAGGTGCTTCAACCGACACCTTTGTGGATTTATTTATTTTTTGACATATTACTGCCGTTGCAGTGTAAAAACATGCATTACATAATGTTGACTTTTATTTTGAAGTAGTGGTATTTGACAATTTGACTGTGTTGCATCAGATTCAAATGTTTTCTAATTGAAGTACATTCTATGAAAATCTTATATTTTGCCACACCTTACAACAATTACAACAATTTTTTTTGTTTTAACTAACTTTTTATATTTCTTAAACAATTAATCTTTCAAATAATTAGGCTAATATTTAGGGGGGTTATTCACAGGGAGAGCAAAGAAACCTAAATAAAAAACAAAACAAAACAAAAAATCAACCTAAAACATAAAAAAACCACATAAAAAACTGTAAAAAATAATCAAATTTGAGTAAATAAAACGAAATCATAGAGAAATTGTAAAACAAAATTAAGCCTTTGACCTTTGTAGGTAATCTGCAGTAAACAATGTTTTCAGTCCTAAGATGTGAAGTTTCTGCAGATTTCAGATTTTCAGGCAGTTGCTTCTGGAGCTGAGGAGCATAAAACATAGATACTGATGGATTCAAATCCTAAAAGTGTTTGAAGGTTTTTAACAAATTTCAAGTAATTTCATACATTTATAAAACAGAGGTTTGGGGAATACAAGGATATGTAATTTTTTTTTATTTAAATTGGACAACAAAAATGAAAGAAACTGAGAAAATAGACTTATATATATTGATCGCGTCTCTATTGTTGATATTGGGCAAAACATCTGAATAAAATTCTTTCAGCTTCCTCTGAGATAAAACCTAGAAGAGAAACAAAATTCAATTTAGCACGGAAATTTACAATAAATATATATATATTTTGTTTTTACCTTTTTTAGGTAACAAACAAACATCTTGCCTATTATCCAGATCCTGACGCTGGACAGTTCTCTGTTGATGAGACAATACAAAGAAAACAATGATGAACTTAACAGGACATTTCCACCCATTACTTAAGAAAACTTACTTATATCATAGTATTTAAACTGCAGATATTTAGACCATTTTTCATCAATAATTACCTGCTGGAGGAGGGGTCAGAATAGATGCTCGGGGGAAACCACGGGACAAAGCAAAGGCCTTAAACTTCTGCAGGACTTGTACTTTGATTCTCGGTGAGCGACCTGTTCAAGCAGATCTGGGTGAGCTACATGTACTCAGCACAGGAGCTGGAAAAAAAAAGTCAATTTAAAGTGTCTCTTTGGGTCTCACTGTAGAGCGCCGCCTGTGTGTATTCTCTGTTAAAATTCTCGTATTTGAGAACCACGGCATATTCAGAGTAGTTTGTGTCCACAACAGTGACGTCCTTCACCATGTTATGGCCTGAACAGGAAAAACAACAATGAATTTCTTGAAAATGTCTTGGAAAAATAAACCAAAAATGCCTTGTTTTTTGTGTTGGGTGTGATGGTATGACTTATTAAATCTGAAAATATCATATGAATGTTTACACTATGATATATGTGGTAGGAAAAGGTAATTAAAAAGAAAAACAAATTAAATATAGGAAGAATGTAGACAAATTAAGCTACGTTTTGGTAAACATTCAGTATTTAAAAAACTAAATCCTAATTTAAATTGTGTTTCTATTTGAATTTTGAAATGATACCACAATACACTGCTTCATATTTTTCTTTTTAACTTTGTAGATTTTCATTGTGTGTTTGCTCATGTTCCTTAATCTAAAATGTTTCTCAGTCATATTGTAACACTTCTTTGAATGACCTCCTGTGGCATTCAATGCATCTGAACAGTCTCCTCAAAAACACACACTGGTCTCTGCACTTTATGAATTTGTTTGCTTAATCTTTGTACACATTTTAGTCTTTCCACACACAACTCTGGATTGTTTACTCAATAAGCTCATAGATTTACATCACATATGACATTAAATATATATATATATATATATATGTATTTTTTTACTCATGCACCAGTTAGCGAAAGGAAATTTCCTGCTGATGTAACTATTAACTTATTGGCCAGAAAATCTGATTTAGACAAATAAATCCCTCAATTTAATTTATCTCAGGATAAAATTAGAAACCACTTACGGGTGCTGAAGTAGATGAAGTGTCCAGGCACGCTTGTCTTGTTATACTGGTAAAATTTAGGAATGCAGGCTATAGATCTGAAGCACAAACAAACAAACAAACAAACAAACAAACAAACAAACAAACAAAAAAAAAACATAAGATGTTTGTGCTGAATCTCAAGCAAGTTGTGAATCATGCTATAAGTAAAATGGCATGTGTTGGACTGAATTCTTTATCCACTTAACCAGTTATATATTTTTTCTATCAGCTCTGATAATAATCTGTAATTGCTAATTTTATCTGCCCTTTATCATTTGACATATTTGGACTCACAGAGCTTCCCACATTGTGAGGTTGGCGTTGCCGCCGGGCAGCATTGTGATGACGCCCATGGAGATCTTCACTTTGTCTCTAAAAGGGATAAAGCCTGGAGAGTCATAGGCAAGTCCCACTCGGTACCATTTACCTGCAAACTTAATGCATATGACAGCATAGAAATCTGAGGTGAGTGCAAAACCAAACAAAAACAATAAAACTTATTTCATGATAGAGGTCTGGGAGAAAAATAATGGCAAACTATATTAGTCTATTTGATCTGGAAAACTGGTTTGAATTAGTAGCTTTCCATTGGAATAACACATATTTTGCATATGTAAGCTAACAAATTCACAAATGTTTGCTTCAAAGTCTGCATGAAAACAAGATCTTGAGGTGTTAGAACAAAAAGGTGATTAACATAAAAATATTTGCAACTTTCTTACATTGTGAAATCTCAGTTCAGAAATAATTTCATATAAAACTGTTTCACTGTGAAACATTTTGCAACTTGAAATGATCAAATGAAGTCCAGAGTCTATATATATAAAAAAGTGTGAAATAAACATTTAGTTTGAAACTAAACATACTTAAATATAAAGTGATGTATTCCACCGCATAGTGACCTTTACTGGACATCACAATAGGCAAATAAAAATTAAAGATAACATTAACATTTTTCCAAGCACTCACGCCACCCTTTTACTGAATGGCACCCTGGGTAGTGAGCCATCTAAATACTTCTGCAGAGGCCGGCTGATGAACCATCATTTGATCCAGGTGTGTGGAACCAGGGAAAGGACTAAACTGTGCAGGAAGCTGGCTATTGATGAGAGACTTTGGCTACCCCTGATGTAGGATATAAAATTTACACTTTTAACCACTACGTTTCATAATGTCTTGCTACACAAAAAGGTACTGATGGAAGTAGATTTCCATATTTACAGGTGAAGATTTAACCTCACACACCCTCAGTGTCTCAGTCTGACCCGCAGTCTGACCACAGAGGATTAAGTGGAGCTAAAGATTATAAAAGACTCAGCAGTTTGTAATTTCTCAAGTCACAAAGTAGCTCTCTGTCCTCAGGGGAGTGGAGAGTGTTTGGTGGGTAGACACTCAGAGCACTGTGAAGTATTTAAGGAGGGATGGTGGCATGGACTGACTAAAAATAATGCAGATGAGCGATGTTGATCATCACGAAGAGACGCGTTCCTCAGTGTAACAAGGTGCCTCTGAGCACAGCTCGTCATACACGCCATCTTTTCATAGCTGTATTTTATAAACAGATGGACAAACTCCCCACACTTGTTAACATAGACATGATTTTTCGCATCTTAATCTTGTGGGAAACTTGTTATTAAGTACTTGACAGATCTGAAATAATCTAATGAAGGCAAACAAACATTGGCACTTTGAAAACAATTTCCCTTTCTGCCACGTGGAATATCCTCCAGCATCTCTCCGCACCTGTTGTGTCACACATTAATCCTCATTTATAAAAGCAGTTTGTTTGTGTCACCCATCATCAGCAGCTGTCCTTAAATCTGACAACACTCAGATACTGTAGTAGAAAACACAACCTCCCTAAAGTACAAGCAAGATGTGAGTTTTACCTTTTCCAAGTTGAAATCCTTTAGTGGCTTCACTGAGTGCGCCATCGTCACACACATCATCACCATGGCGACAGAGAGCAAGGCAGTCTTCATGGCTGCGGTGGGACACAAAGCTGCAAGACGAATATGCTGAAAACAAAACAAATAAAAAAAAAAAGTTTGAAGCAATTTATCAGGCCCTAAGCCTACAGCAGAAGTCAACAGACAGACAGAGACTGGCAAAGGCTGGGTTGATATTTGCTCTGACTCCTGATCCGCCCACCTGGTCGTCAGCCAATGGAGGCAAAGGATCAGAGAACAGAAACAAGACTGTTGGAAACGTGTGGCTTGCGAACGTTCCCCCCCGCCGACTTCTCAGAAACACGCAGAGTCATGAATGTGGTTCACTTAGGTCAGCTGAGATTCAGGTGCTGCCCCCGCAAGTCAGGACGGACCGGACGGCGTTTCGCAACATTTACAGATGATGTTCCAGGAGGAACAAACCGCAAGCATCTGCACCAAAAACACTGCTGACTTAGCTCTACTTTTAGGCAGACTGACAAATAGTTCAGACAATACACATGACCTGTGTGTCCCCATGACCCTCTCTTCAGCAGCGAGTTTATTAGAAAGAGGATCATTTTTTTATGTTTTACTTTAGGTAAATATGACATCTAGAGTTGAAGGGGAGAAATTGATATTAAATCTCTCAAAAACAGAGAAAGAGGAAACAAACTGAAATCTCTGACATGAAGTGAAAGGTCACAATCAGACTATGTAACGGAGGGAAAAAAATATTATATCTTACAAAGAACTCAAAGTAATATTTAAGATTGGGTTAGGATAAATATTTTATATTAATTTGGTTTTATTGGTTCCATTAACTTTGTGGAAAAAAAGGACATTTTGGCCCTCAAAATATATATATTTTTGTTGTTCTTGAAAACAAATGATTTGTTGTTCCTGTTTGGAACAACAAGCCACGAGTTCAATGTGGTTTTAAAGGTTTACAACCATAAACCATAAACACACCCGTCATGACATGAATGTTGTAATCATTTCAAGTTTGGCATGTCTTTATTAAACTATTATGTTGGAGAAAACTTTTTTTTTATTATTATTACTTTTCAAAGACAAGAATTTGAGGCAATAACATTTGGTGTCGCCATCATCAGGTATGATTCTGGATGACTGACCATTTTGCTCTTCTTGGTCAAATTGGTTGATTTCCTGTCTGATTTTTTTGTTGTTTTTTTTAAAGGAAGATAAATTACCAAGTTACCATGTTAGCCAGCCCCACCAGAGGATGCTTGAAAAAAGTAGGAGGGTTTCTTTGCTTTGAAAGCCTCATTTTAACTCGGCACATCTGACAGTAGAGTCTGAAGTTAAATTAATAAATCTGGACAAATAATACTTTAACTGCTGGTTGTAAAGAAGGCCATTGAGCCCACAGTTAATTAATGGCCAAATAAAAAAAAACCCAAACTGAACCAGAGTCAAAGTGAACAATGTAAATAGTTTTATTAATAATTATTTTTCCATTTGCAGCACTGCATCTGTCTCCCTTTCCTTTAATACAGTATGTGCACAACTAGCCTTGTGTGGGTAGGAGGGAAACTGTCTGTGTGTGTTTGTGTGTGTGTCACACACCTCTGAGACCTCGTCTACACACTCTGCACAGGTTGAGAACCGCTGCAGTGCAACAACACAGTAAAACAAAAGCAACAGAAACAGAGAGAGGCCGATTTACTAACACCATAACGAACGAGGGGGAAAAAAATGTGCAAAAAGCAGGATGAGCCCTAGAGGACACAGATGCATCACAAGAACATGTTTCATCAGCAAAGTTTAACTCAACTTTATTGCATCCAACTTAAAAGTGAATCCACAGAGACTCTAGTAATCTTGACCAATTAGTTTATGTTGGAAATTGTTTCTTCTGAGGCCTTCTAACATTTTACAACTTACAAAGTTATGGTTTAATTGACTGAAGTGCTGTGTTCTACAAAACACGAAAGTAATGGGAAAATAAAATGTAACCTTAGAAATGTGGATGTAGTTGTCGAACCCAAAACTCTCTAAGGAAAATTTGAACAGTAAAGTTTATTTTGTAAGATTTATTTTTACCAATTAAACTTAAATTAATTGTAGTGTTAAGGAAAGAACCACATCTCTAATTTCCATCAGTATTTTTCCAACACGTAGATGGCAAATCAAACAGACTGCGAGTAATTATTTTCCTGTCCTTTCCTTGTGCATCTCAGACGTGAGATAAAATTTAAACTGCTCACTCGATTGTCATCCAAGCACAAAACCCCTTTTAGACCACAAAATCACAAAGTTATGATTTCACACAAAAAAGACAAAAAGCAGTGGATCAAAGAATAATTGACAGGCTTCCAAAAATGAAATAATTTAAGCTAATTTTAAAATATAAATATATTTATTAAAAAAAAAAGACATCTTCTTCAGAGTGCAGTGCTCTAGGGCTGTTTAATCACTCGCCGCCCCTGGTGGTATGAATTGACAAATGCAACCGCCACCAATCAGAAGCATCATAACAGCCAAACCTTAGACACACAAATTACACTTCACCTCACAAAAACAAATCAGTCATTTGTTCATTCCCTCCCCCCCCCCAAACACATTCATGTGACCATTTTACACTCATCATTAAAGAATAAACTCAGTAGCGAAAGAGACAAAGAAGGCTGGAATGAAGCTGGACCTCGTGAACGTCTCCGTTGGACTTTTCCCCCCTCAAATGATGAGGAAACAATGGGTGAAAAAAAAAAAATGACAGAAGATTTCCTATGTCAGTAAATGCAATGTATGAACCAAGAAAACATGCTTCAATGCATGCAGCATCAGCATCCTGAAAACAATAACAACATCCTGCTTTGGTGTACTGCATGTGACTGCAGGATGCAATGTAAGGTCAAGGGTTACAGAGCAACAGCAGAGAACTCAAATGAGCAAAAAAAAAAAAAAAAAAAAAAAGTTTCTTGAAATTCGTTTTTAGGTGAAGCTAAATGTCGCCAGAATTCATGAACAAGCCAATCATATCCGGGACGATTTTTAATCAACGTCTGAGACAACGTGAGTTCAACTGGGACAGAGTAGACAGGAAACAGAAAACAAGGCGCGGGTATTAGAAGGTGGGGCGGTAAACGAACACTGCAAACACAAATTAAGTTCAAGGTAGGGAAAAAAAAAATCTTAAAGGAGTGTCTTAGGAGATAAATTCTTCCTGCTCCTGGCAGGACGAAGACGCTACCCACTTGGTTTTTGCAGAACTTAAGGAAATCTCATGATCCTATGTAGTCAAGTTGCTATGATGGAGAACAGACTGAAATAAGAAATAAATGCTGAAACGTCAGATTAAGAAGAGGGCCAGGGCCTGTGTGTCTGGGAGGTGAACTCGCAGTAAGGCACAGTGCTCTGCGCGTGGTCCATGGCGCTCGTTCGTTCACGAAACGATGGACAGCGACATTGACTAGAAAGAACAGTTCTGGTCAGAAGTTTACATACAATTGTCATGGGATCAAATTACATTAACTTTTGATGATTTTTTTATTTATTTTTATTTGAACTGCTCTGTTGTTTAATCATTTTCAGAAACAAGAATTAGATTCAAACATCACCAGGTCAAAATTTCACAGATTCAAATATATGCTTATTGCTGCCACCAACAAACTTCTGGCATGGTTATACTCAATGGAGTCCAACTTTTTAAACATCTACATTTGATAATCTGTGAACCAGAGCTTAATTTTCTTTTTCCAAGCATGATACTGCCACCACCGTGTCTTCCCCTAGTCCAAACCTCAGCCTTCTAGAAAATGTATAAACAAAGCTTAAAAATTGGGTAAATTGCAGTAAAAAAACAATTTAAATGAAATGTGGTCAAATATTCAGTCTGAATGATGCCAGAATCTTGTTGATGGTTGCAGAAAGTATGTATTAAGCTGAAAATCACAAAGGGATATGTAACCAAATATTAATGGGGTTACATGAGTATATATAGCTATATCTGACTGTGCTGATTAGACAATCCGCCATAAAGTCAACTATTTGCACACCCAATGCTTGTTCTTTCAAGTTATATGTTGCATAACCATTGCAAACTGGAAAATGAGTAGCTTAAATAAATAATAAAAAGTCCCAAATTAACAATAGTGAACATAAGTAAACTTCCGACTTCTCTTCTTCAGTTTCAGCTCCTGTTCGTTTTTGAATTTTGTTTTGGTCAATCAGTTCTCCTGGACGTCGCAGAATCCCCCTCATAAGTACTCATCAGGAAATCCTTCTGTCACGCCCTTTTTCATATGCTTTAGGTGAACAACAAACACAAACAAACCAACACACACACACACACACACCCATCCCAAGATGAGCAAAGTCTACCTATTCAGACAAAACCTGCACAATTTGGCCACATTACCATGAGAGTTCAACATACAAACCAGGAAAAAAAAAAAAAAAAAAAAAAAAAAAACGTTATTTAGCCCAGGGTTGACTTTATCCTGTTGCTTTACTTTGTGTTCCAGCAGCCAATATAAAATGGGTTCAACAGCTTTGCTTTGATGGACTCCAGATGCCAATGTAGGATGGATTTGGATGGACATACAGCATAAAAAAAAGAATGATAAAATACAAGTTCTATCAACTAAAATATGTAAACATCAACTTAAAGTATTTGGTATGTTTCTGACATATTTTAATAAATAAATAAAAACAAAGTTCTGATGGCTTGCAGCTGATTATTGCACTGCAGATGCTGGAGAGTTATTGCACATTAAAGCTGCAACCACTGGTCTAATTTGACATGCGTGTTCCTTCCAGCTGCTCTTAAATTGTTCCCTTTTAGTAGAAACGCACGGATGCTTTGGAGAGCAGCGAGGTCGGAATGACTAATGTTTCAGGTAATCTGAACTTCAGATGGCGTGAGAGATTGTGGTTCGTCACTTTCTGGCTAGTTGTGCAGGTTAAGTCAAAAGCAGAGGTGCCATCTTTCACAAGATAATCTCACTAGAACATAACATGATAACATGAACAGAGATAACTTAGGTGCACAAAGGTCCCTTCGTTGTTCTTCACACTTTATATGCAGGACTGGTTTCACAGTTCTCTTCAGCATCCTTTGAAGTTTGTGTTAAATCTGCATTCGCAAGTTGTTGCATTCTGGATTCCAGGCAGCTTGTATGCCTTATTTCTTGCTGGGAAAGCATGTTTGGTAAGGGGTCTTCAAGGTCGGTGTTGCAATGAAAGGATGTTTGAAGTTCCAGAAAGAACCTGGTCTCTGTGGTTGGTGCCTCTCTTTTTGTCTGCTGAGGTAGCGAGAGAGGTTGCCGGGGAGATTTCAGCCGGGATGGATGGAGCAGAGCATATCCTTTTGAGCGTGCTGTCCATATATCTCGTTTTTTTTTTTTTTTTTTCTTTTTTCTTAGAACTTTAATGAGCAAAGTAGGTTTGAGCGTACGTGTGTGTGCATTGGCCTTTGGAAGCGTATGGCTCTTACGTTAGCATCCATGTATATGCTCTGCTAACCTGGGCAGGCAATGTTGTCCTCTTTTCTTTATTGAAATATGTCTGCATGTCAGTGTGTGCACAAGTCGATGTAGTGGTCTGTCATGCCGTCACAATTTGTGCTTCCCCGACACTATGGAGCGGTAGAGCTCTTCGTCCAGCTGCACATAGCGCCCTCTGCTGGAATCCAGGAAGAACAGTTTGTCTGACACAACAGTGGGATTAAAACCATCGTGACGCAACTCTGTCTTCTGGAATTTAAACGTCCCTGGAAAAGAGAGGCAGAGGAAAATTGTTTAGATATTTTTTGTTTAAATCAGTCTAGGCTGTTTTTTTTTTTTTTTTAATTATTATTTTGTTTTTCTTTCATGGTTTATACACATTATTCAAGCCCAAATTCAAGACTAACATTTTCAGAATTTTGGGGAGCTATGTTAGATATTTCTATCAATGTTTGAGATGAAACAAAAAAACCTGCCAAAACCAAAGCAGTTCAGAATTACAGGTGCGATGAATGAAAGGTGGACTGCATCAAAGTAAGGAAGTGAAGAAAGTAGGAAGGAAAAAGAGACTAAAGACAAAAGAAATGAGTGAAGACACTGTATCAAGGAAAGAAGGAGGGCAACAAAGAAAAAGAAAAGAAGGAAGAAAGATCAATGAAAGTAAGGGAGGGGGAAAGGAACTAACAAGTGAAGTGACGTTCTTTCATTTCCTATTTCTCTCCCTTCGTTGTTTCATTGCAACTTTCATTCTTTCCTTGACATTATAGAAAAAAATCGCTGAAAGGTTTATGCCTACCAATTCTCAACAGAACAAAAACTATCTAGCTTTTCTTAATTGTTTTTCTAAGAAACATGAATCTAAATATTAGTGGAGTGTGTATATAATTGAGCAAGTGTGCATAGTTTGAACCGTTGTGGTATAGAGGAAATCCATAATGAATTCAAACGTGCATTATTTTTAAAGTTCAATTGATCTATTGATTGTATAATATTTATGAAAATTAAATCTTTCATATTAATCACTAAAGACCCAAATATAATATGGCTCTTGCCCAGTGGCCACTGGAGATGGACCGCGGAGCGCCCAGCAGGTTTAGACAACAGACAGATGAAGATATGATGACCCAAAATGGGGGCATGTACGCTTCACCTACACAGCACATGGATCCTTTAGAAAATAAAATGAGCAAATAAATACCCGTCTTGTTGACTTCTGGAAGGAAGCGAAGAAACACGGGTCTGGCATACGGAGGGAGAACTTTCTCCATGTCCTTAAACAACTTCTCCAGGTCGGTGGATTGGGACGGATCAGCGATGGCTGCCATTCCAGCCTTTCCCTCTGCTCCTGTGCACACAGAGTCAGACATACAAGATGATTCGCTACTAACAACTGTAGAGATCTAGGTTCAGGAGCAACCAAAACCCTTTATTTATATTTTCAAACAGCACCAAACTTAATCAGCTCTTGGTCATACCGTAGTGGAGAATGTACCTCCATTTTTACATCCATTTGGACATTTTCTGTACCTGCATTGTCTATGTTGGAGCTGGATAGCTGGAGTCAATACTATTAATCCATTAAAACAATAGAGGAAAGAACCATCCATGCTCATCCTCCTTCAAATCCAATGCTCATACTGAGCACATTCTTGATGTACGGCAATGTAGAAAAATGTAATAGTTCATTTGCTAGCCTTCCTGTTTAACACTATGGATATCCTGTGCTCATAACTTATCCATTTTGCCAAGATTGGATGAACATTTCACTTTCAGATTTGTAAAGCTGGTGGTGACATGACTCAAATGACTTTTATTAGTAGTAACAGATGGTTCTAAAAAGCATTCAGAGTGGCAGGCTGAAAAAATATGCAAGCTACACTTTTCAAATGTTATTTGTAGAAATATTTGAAAGCAATAAAAACACCTTTTGTTTGTATTCTTCTGCTTAATTTGTTTAGACCGAGCCCAT
>NW_015112632.1:343963-350861 GCF_001443285.1 Poecilia latipinna
TGTACTTAAGTACAGTAACGAAGTACTTGTACTTCGTTACTTCCCACCACTGGAGCCCATACAATCTCAATAAAATACATTCACGTTTGTGGGACTTTGAACTCATTTCATTTTGGGACAACTAACAAATTTAGAGACATGTTAGACATTTTCTTAAGCCCTTACCATGTAATGTCGGAAACATACAGCATGAACACAAGCTAAGCGAAAAGGTTTACCTGGGATTTCTACTCCATAAACAACCACATCTTTCATCTCTAGCAGCCTGCTTAAGGTTCCTTCCACTTCGGTCGTTGAGACGTTCTCTCCTTTCCACCGGAAAGTGTCTCCTGTTCGGTCCTTGAAGTACATGTGGCCGTACTTATCCATGATCAGAACGTCGCCTGTTTGGAGGATTTAATAACCGTTTGTTCAGATGAGGTACTTCAAACATTATAATACAATAACATGTGCTGGAGGAGGATTCTAACCAGAAAGATAGGCGCTATCGCCCCTCTTGAAGACACTGCTAGCGATCTTCTTGCTCGTTGCCGTTTCGTTAACGTAGCCATCAAACCTTCGGAGGGGATCGTTCTGAATGATCTTCCCAACTAGCTGGCCAGGCTCGCCTTGAGCAAGAGAAGAACCAGATTACTTCACATTTGCTGGCATTTTTGGTAAATATTTGTTCATAATTTCAGGATTTTGCTATATTATAGTTAGAAACTGTTCATGTGTGAAGAAGAAGAAGAAGAAGTGAACTTCCAAAACATTGTTATGCATAGGACTACAACTAACAATTATTGTGGAAATTGATTATGCTAACGATTAATCAGATATAAAAAAAAAAAAAAAACTGGCATAGTTTGCAAATTTTTAATAAAAAAGTACTTAAAAGTACAAGAGAAATAATTCAAATCCTTTTAATCCTGCTGTGTGTTGTTCTTTCAGCAAAATACCTTTTTTAGAGTTTGTGTACTCTAGTTACCAATAAAATCAATCATTAAGTTAGTTGACAGTTATATTAGCAATCGATTCATTTGATTAATTATTTAAGTTCATATTTTCATCAATAATCCAGTTTTCATTATTAACTATTTTGTATGTGAATATATAAGCAGCCACATCTCTGTCGACAGTTTCTTAAAACAACAACAACAACAAAAAAACACAGCAATTTTTAATGTATGACTCACGAAAGTAAAAACCCACCAGGTTTACAAGGAATGCAGACACCATCAGGTCCTCGTATGAGCTCCATGGTCTCCTCATCAACCCTCACCAGCCTGATGGGATAGATGAAGGGCAGAATCTGGCTGTTAAAGCCACATGCGCCAACCTAGACGGCAAACAAAGAAGTTAGAAAAAGGCCAGGCTGGTTCATTTTTGCAGTGTATGTGGATCTGGGAGGAAGGGAGGAAGGAATGTGGCGGCAGTGATAGCAGCGTTTCCACTTCATGTGGATTCTCTAGTGAGCAGCTGTGCGGCTTAGTCATCTGAGAATCTGAAGATAGACCGGCCATACAGCCTGGCCAAGGCTCCAAACTAATCATGCTGACACTGTTATTAAGCAGGTGCAATTAACAATCCAGGCCCATCATGCAGATAAACACCAAGTCACACTCAGGCCTTGGCACCCAGTTGTAGTATGACTCCAAGCTTTGGAATAGTCCAGATCTTCACATTGTGCACAGACTCAGCCAGACCTGATTGGCTTTACAATACCAATAAAAGACCCACATGTGGCTGCTAAGCTGATAAACATGCAGATTTTTTTTTTCTCCACCACAACAAAGCTAAAACCTACGGTGCATGTGATGAAACCTCTGTATTTATTAATACCACAACTCTGCATGCTGTGAGGAAACATGCTTGTGTAGACAGGATTCTTTGTGGTGGTAGCACTGGGGTTAAGACAGCCTGGAAAGAAAAGGAGTACAAAGAGCATAGCAGCCTTATCTTTGCCTTCACACTGAAGTCAGGTTTGTCAAATTTGCTGCGATTCAGCAACGTTCAAAAGATTACAGAGGTCCAAGGCTGTTCTTTAACCTGGTGCAAAGGTGGCCTGACAATGCTGCAGACACAAGGAATCTGCAACAACTGATGTGCTGCTTTCTTAACGGAGTATTTAACTACACTGTTTTACAAATCAATTTTGGTTTTGCACATTTCATTCCCCTTGTACATATTTCAGAGTCCGTGCGATCTCTATTTTATGTTTGTGACATCACAATAAAATAAAGTATTTTCCCTAAAGAATTCTCACTGCTTCTTAGCAGGTTGTGTTCCCACCTTGTTTCCAAAGTTGCCCAAGCTGCAGTTGCACTCTGTGGCTCCGTAAAACTCTGCAATCTGCGGGATATTGTAGCGTTTCATGAACTCCTCCCATATGGACTGGCGCAGGCCGTTCCCCAGAGCCATGCGCACCCGATGCTGACGTTCAGAATCTCGAACTGGTTGGTTTAGTAGGTATCGACAAATCTCTCCGATGTACTGCACGATCTAGATGTTGAATATGGAAATGGGAACAGAAACGATTCCAATGATTAATAGCAATTCAATTAGGTTGACAACAGGCTGTTCAAATGTTTTGAGGAATATTTTCAAGACGCAACAGAGTGACTCGTGTAAATGAAATTAGTCTTACGGTGCAGTTATATTTGACACAGTCGTCCCAGAAACGGGACGCAGAGAACTTCTTTCTGATGACCACAGTCATTCCGTGTATTAGGCACTGTCCCACTCCCACAATGTTCCCTGAGAAAGAAGAATATGAAGAATCACACCGTCACTCTTTTTGTACGAGGTCATCAAAAAATGGAAAAGCTGAAATTGCAGATGCAGCTGAAATGAACAATAAAATCAGTTTAATTCTGTCTTTCCTTCTCGGACATTTGAAACACACATTGTGTTGAGATCAACATGATGCCAAGGCTCTTCAGAGGAAGTGCAGTAGGTAGGCCAAACTAATTTGCCTTTGTTTGCACAAGGACTCAAACCAACATGGATGGCATTGTGGGATGCCCCCTCCCAGACCTGGACTCCATTTACACAGACCGGGTCAAGAAGAGAGCTGGATCCATAGCGATGGATTCCAGCCACCCGGGTCACAGATTGTTTGTGCCGCTGCCATCAGGCAAGAGGTACAGGAATATACGGACTACAACAAATAGACTGAGAAACAGTTTCTTCCCCACAGCCGTCAGAGCCATTACTCCCTGCCGTCCCCCCCTCCCACACATATCATAACCTCGCAGTCACACATACATATTCCCCCCCCCCCTTCCCCCCCCCCAACACAGCCATATTGTTCTGCACTTTGCACTGTCACATTATCTGTACTTTGCCATAATTGGACTTGCTGCTACTTCTTTGGCATGGTTGAGTGCCTTTAGTTAATTTAGTTGTATATATTGTTATTATTATTATTGTGTGTTTGCTTATTTATACTGTATATATTTGACCTTTTGCACGGTAGCTTCAATGGAAATTTCGTTGAATTCTGTTCAGTGACAATAAATGCTATCTATCTATCTATCTATCTATCTATCTATGTGACGTTTCTACAACCGTAACCCAACCCACAGCCAACGACTGCAGCCTCTCCCTCATCTAGTTTGATTTGCATTTGAGGCGGAGTGAAAGTCTACTTGTAAATCCTTCTTTCCATTAGCCTTAGTGTGAGAAACTGGCTCGAGCACACGTTTTTGTTTTTACAGTTTGTTTAAATCGCTTTTGTACGGTAGGAAATTGAGCCAAAAGGGAAGTAAAAGTAGTAAACTTAAGCAAACATACCTGCAGAGTGATAGAGCGGGAGACAGTCGTAGAGGACATCGTCTGGTGTCATCCTAAAGCCGTAATATACCAAAGCAGCCATGCGGTAGTATCTGAAAACAAGAACGGAGTTAGATACGAGTCAAATCAGTCAAATCAAACGCAGCGAGATTTACTTTATCTCCGTCTCCTTCTGTGCTAAGATTATTTGAACTATACACAACATGGATCTAAAAAGAACAGCTGCAGTTCCTGTGTGTTCGTTTGTTGGCCAAATGCCTGCTTCCTACCTGCTGTGCACAACAATGGCAGCTTTAGGCATCCCTGTGGTCCCTGATGTGTAGATATAAAACAGCCGATCTAAAACAGAAAACACAGAAACAGAAGATGATATCAGG
Source organism: Poecilia latipinna (assembly GCF_001443285.1). Taxonomy (NCBI): domain Eukaryota; kingdom Metazoa; phylum Chordata; class Actinopteri; order Cyprinodontiformes; family Poeciliidae; genus Poecilia; species Poecilia latipinna. The sequence goes on from NW_015112632.1 coordinate 348,115, forward strand.
TTGATATTGTGCAAATGCAATAAATGTCTAAGAATGTTTCTTCTGCTAAATTTCAACTTCTGCATATATATGCAAACACGGTGTGTTCTACCTGAGTGTTGAACCTTTTCTAGAAGGAGTTACTCACTTTCTCACTCTTGATCAGAGCACAGATGGAATTGAGCAGTGTATCATAGTAAGCCCTATCAGCACTGTCTGATCTTATAACCTGAAATCTTAAACTCACACGGATTGAAAAAAAAAAACATAGCAGAATAATTTCAAAAAGACTTGTATAGATGTGAAACAAAGTCAGAGTGAATAATTGTTGTGGCTCTGTGTGAGTAAAGGTCAGGTGGAAACGTTACATCCTCTCTTGAATTGTTTGGTAGACAGAAATTTTTGTGTGTCAGGTGCTTTATGTGAGAACCAGAATAAGCAGATAGAGAGCAGTTTCTTTTTTAAATGTAATGTTTATATAAAGCTTTGCAATAGTATCCGTACCCTTGCATAGATACATTTATACACAAATGGGTTATTTATTCATTCAGTGGCTTCTGAAAGCAATTAGATTCACTACATTCAATATTTTTTGGCTGCAGAGTGCCAGGGAGATGGAAACAAAAGTACACCACAATTTTTATATATATTTTTTTTTTACTTTCTCACTCGGCTCTAGTCAGATAAATCCAAAACTGATGAACGCTACATGTGCCAGAAATCCAACACTGCATTTCTCTCTTGGGCGATACTATGTGTGCATGCATTTTGTGATCTTTGCGGGTCCCACTCTGGACAGCCACAGGTTGGCTAACATGTCTGTCATGCCACCTCAAGCTCCATAAGTATATGTTTGCTGAAATAAAGTCATTTACATCCAATACCTCCAACTACTGGCAGATCACTATTTTGTCTACCTCTCGTTTGCATACAAGCAACAGTGCTGCAATGTTTTCCAAAAATAAAAGTTTGTATGATAAACTTGTATCTTATCATGCTGAAATGTTTGGAACCAGAAACATAAGCTACATCTGAACAAAGTGAATTATTGAAACAACTCCCAACAATGTAACAAAAGGCAGTTTGTATGAACTTTGTCGTAGGGGAAGTCAAATCCGGCCTGACATCGCGTGTTCACCTGTGAAGCAGCGATCGGGCCGTTGAGGCAGGCGAGACGAGGCGCCAGCCAGCAGGGGCTCCAGGTGCTCTGTTCCCTGCGGTACTCGCTTGGGGTCCCAGTCTCCGGAGCAAAACATCAGAACCGCCTTCCTCATCGAACTGTGGACCTCTGACACCGCTGTAAAAAAAAGAGAGAGAAAAAAAAAAGAAGAGCCCTGAAATGTTGTGGGATAATTAGCATAATTTAAACAATGGTGCAGGGAGAACACATGATATAAGGTCAAAGAAGGTTAAAAAATAAGCCCAGAGCAACTCAACCAAAAACAAAAAACAAAACAGGAGAAAGTACCGTGACAATGAGTGTGAAACTGAAACGTCTCAATGGTTTTTTTCATACTGTATAAACAGAAACGGTGTGTAAGTGAAGCTTTATGTCCTTCTGGCTCAGTGCTGATGCTGTAAGCATGATGTTTGGCTGCACCACAAAAAGGCTGCAGTTCCAATTACTTAAAGGCATTAAGCACATCACAGGCTGAAGAACCAATACAGAGAGAGCTTCATCAATCTCCGAATGTACACTTCCACTCTCTTAATAGATGATGAGGTCAAGGATTTTTTTTTTTCCCCTGATGGAGCATAGATCCAGGAGTAAAACAGATCCCAAATGAATGTTACATTGCATGTTCATGTAATATGCAAGAGAAGGTTAGTCTATTAAGACGTTGTTCATTAGTAGACAAGAGATAATTAATGCAATTTTAATTCCACGCACATGACCTTTTAATGACTCATTTATCTACCGAGTGAGTCAGGCAATGCTTCTGCTGAGTGATTTTTTACTTTTTAGCCGTTTTAAACTGGTAGGACAAAGTCACATTTAAATGCATAATGTGCTGCATGTGTGCACATAAGCTTGGATTGAAGACATGCAACCGATTTTGAAAAAAGTTGAATCATCAAAAAGAGAATGTCGAATATTTCTGAGCTCTAGGTCATAAATCTGTAAGAGTTGAACATTGTTCTACACATTTTTGCCACCTTCATCAGTGGCTGATTATCACTTATCAGGTGGTAGTCTTGTCAGACCTTGAATGCCACACATTGGCTATAAAGACAGCTCCACTGACTGATACTGAGGAGACACCTACTCAAATAACCATGTATCTTTTATGACCTCAGCTGCTTTCTCCCTGCACTTGCCTCTCTCATTACAAAGGAAGGAGAACAGCACCCATCAGCATAAGTCAGTACTGTGCACGCAGGAGGCATAGGGTGGCTGTAGAACATGAGCTCTTCCCTTTATCTTACCATCAGAAAGCTCTGAACCAAACACCACAGCCTTGGCATTGGAGATGGTAACACAGTGGACCAGGGCATCTAGTCTCAAGTTGAAGTTGATGAGAGCAGCTTCAACTCCGATTTTAGCCATTCCCAGCCAGAGGCCCACATACTGGGATCTGTTCTCCATGAACAGGGCCACCACATCGCCTTCCTGAAAGTGGAAATGACAAAAGAGACACGTGCCGTCAACCTATAGTACACACGCCACTTTAGTTTTTCACATTTTATCACGTTACAACCATTCATTTTAATGCAGTTCTAAAAAAAAAAAAAAAAAAAAAAAAAGACAAACTAACAGAAAAGGAAAT
>NW_015112632.1:354005-362511 GCF_001443285.1 Poecilia latipinna
CCATTTTATCCCCTTTCAACCATTCATTTTAATTCGATTTTAAAAAAAAAAAAAAAAAAACAGTAAGTAGCACACCTAAGAGAGAAGGAAATCCTATAAGGCTGTCAAATGTTGCCTACAAATAACAATCTGAAAATTGTATCCATTTTTAAAAATGAAAAAAGAGAAAACAAGTTTCACAAATTATTTCTAATTCAATCCTTTTTTTTTGTTTTTATTTGTTTTGCTTTTCACCTTAAAGCCACGACCCAGCAGCAGGTTGGCCACTCGGTTGGAGTATTCATCCAACTGTCGGAAAGTCCACCTCTCTCCGGTCCCCTCAAAGATGAGAGCAGTTTTGTCGCCATGGCGCTGCACAGTTTCCGCAAAGATCTTAGGAAGAGTGTTCTTCTCTCTGACGTGTCGCTTGACATTGAGCTTCACGCGCAGTAGCACGTAGGCCGCGCTTTAGGAGAAAAATACAACACACCTTAGAGTTACAGCTCTAGAACTGATTTTATTTACAAACATAAAAGTGCTTCTTCTGCAAAAGAATCCTAACCTACACGTAATATTTAACAAGAAATGCCAACTTTGCTTAGTTTTACATGATCAACATGGATCTTTTCAAGGACAACCTTCAAGTAATGGCTGGCAGTTTGATGAAGCATGCCTCATTTGCTGGGAAGCGTTACAAAACATGCATTTATATTAGTTATACGTAGAAGGTACAAATATACCTTTAAGTTATTGTTCATATATAACTGGATCCATTATCGACACACATGCAATTCATAGCAGAAGTAAAATATTGAAATAAGCATATCAAGGGGGCAAAGTCTGACTAAACAGCAACAATCAGTTCTCTGTATTTATCACACAGAGGTACAAGCAGAAGCCGTGGCTGAGTGAGGTAAATAATTACAGAAACCTCATAAAAACCAACAAGCCAAGTAATTTCATGGCTGTACTGTGTTCTTGTTGAAATTCTTATCATTGCATAAGGGATTAGTTTTATGCTTGTCAAGATAAATGGAGTTTACTGTAGTTCAGACGTCTAATTTTCACTCACATCACCTTTGGGGTTCTCTCTATTGCAACAGAACAAAACTGAAAGCAGTAATAAGCCGTTTAGTGTAACCTTTTTGAGCAAATGTTCTACTGCTAATGCAAAGCTACCACTATTTGTCACAAGTGTACATGCCAACAAAATGCCAATGGCTTGTCAAACTACATCACACAATACCACCCAATGAGCCAGTGTGGAAATGTTAGCCACAGCCAAGGTGAAATTGTTGAATTCTTAACCTTTATTCATAGGATACTGTGAGTAAAACTAAAAAGCTTACTTGTTTTATCAAAAGAAGATGTAGGTATGTGTATATGAAAAGGAGGATATGTATCTCTTACTCACAAAGATGGAGTCCTTATTTTACACGTACTAATCAGAAATATGCACCATTACTAGATGGACCACTGTATTTGTTCTGAGGAGGTTTTTAAAAGGACAGGTTTTTGTTTACAGTTTCCCGTTTTACCAGTGGTGGAGGGGCGGGGGGGGGGAAGGAAGTTAACCACAGCACATTACCATAGTAACCTTTAACTGTAAATATTAGCTCAAGGTTCACACATTAAATAATCGCTGTCTAGCTGCGTCCTTGGCATTTTTTCCACAGAAATATACGTCAAGCTAGCACCTTGGATACTATCAAGTGGCCCCATCAACATTTCTGCAAATAAAATCTGACCTGAAGATATGTTTTAGGCTTGGTATTAAATAAGGAAATGAAGTGCAAGGAAATGCAAGTGACTGGGGCTTCAGTCACTTGCAAAATACAACTTGTGACTTTATGTAGTAGACCAAAACAATGTGGTAGCATCAAAGCTGTGAGATTATTAAGCAGGAAGAAGTAAAGCAGTCCAAGCTCATGTGTAGAGGTTTGGAAGTGCATGCAGAGTAATTATTTAGGTCAAAGTTAATTTGTGGTTGAGAATCAATCACAAGATTTGAAATCTGATGTTTACAAGTGGTTTTCATCCAATCTGGCAGAAGTTGAGATATTTTGCAAAAAAGTACCTTTTGGGGCCAGTTGTAAGTGCCCCCAAAAGGTGGCACTATAAAGTATTTAAGTAGGGGGGTTGAGCGAAATCTGAAATTGTCCGGTGACAATTTATAAGAAAAAATAAAATATAGGACTGTGAATACTCTTGGAAGGCCCTGTGAAGGAATCAATAATCAAAACGACACTTTGCAATTATGTCCTGACAGAGAGAAATTAAATGAGAAGTTTATGTTATCTGAATAATTAATGTGACATCTTGATATCTATAAATCATTACTGATAGATTAAAATGTATGATTTTATGACATAAAATTTCAAAAGAGATGGAATATAGAACTAATATTTTTATGAATGGACAAGACAACATTTCAAAGACTTTTAACATCAAATTGATGTTACTTTATATCAGAGCGTTTTCCTCTATTTTAAACAAGCAAGCCATAAATACCCATAAATATAGCTGTTGTTTTATTATTTTACATGTGTTAAAGCTAATCAGTGAATGATTATTACCTATACAGGGGCTGTTAAAGGTCGGTGGCAGAAATTCCAATTCTGTGTTGTAAAATTTCAAGAAGTGCATTTGACATGTAAATATATGTTTTGTGCTTACTGTAGATCTCTGCCAATTGTTTTGGCAACAATATCCAGAAAGCTCCATCCTCCACTTCCAAGGTAGAAGATCAGGATGGCTGGAAGAACCTGGTACCAAGGCAGGCCCACCACCAGCCTCAACACAAACAGCAGGACTGTGCAACATGCCAGACGCATCATCCTGAGGGGAAACACACACATACACACACACACACATATATATATAACTACAAATCTGAATCTTTTCAGGCCAAGCAACAGACCACTTACACAAATACTGCTAGTAGAGTATGTACACAGGAAGGGATTTTTGAGTTTGCGCTGCCATAGAGCCAAAGAATGTTATCGACTGTGATTCTGTTTACACATCCTGTGCCAAGTTTGAACTACTAACTTAGGCTTGGTGTGCACACTCCTTTGTCCCTCAAATTATTTCACATTTCTCACAAACTTTATATATATATATATATATATGTAGAGCAACACATTACTGCAAAATAGAAGAAAAACCATGCATGACTTAAACATTTTGCACACAAAAAAAAATCCTGAAAAGTATGGCATGCAATACTGTTATTATTGGATTTGTATTCTGGATCAATACTTTTAGAACCATCTCCCAAGTAGGTTTCTAAGAAGATTAATACAACTGGATGGCAAAAGTCTTCAGGCTGGTGCTTTGATCTCAACTAGCACTTTTTTGAATAACTATTTTGTTCAGAGATTTTATAATGAATTTTATTTGTTGTTTCTGTTATTTCATTTGAATTTTTACAATCTCTTCCAGTTCCAGTGTTAAAATGTTTATTAGAATTTAAAGTTTATTGATCTATGTGTTCTTGCATTATTATGCTATTAACACTATATTATTTGAAAATAGTCTCAAAACAACAAAATTATCATTTATTGCAATAACTACTGGGATAATTTATCGTCCAACAAAATTTGTTATTGTGTCAGACCTACGCCACCATTCTTACAGAAGCGTCCACACATGACAATGCTGCCACCACCATGTTTCAGCATGGTGCATTTTGGATGATGTGAAACATTAGTTTTCTGATACATGAAAAGGTTTAATGTGCACATGTCTTTGATTTTTCTCAAACTGCACAAATGACTTCTTAGAGTTTTCCTTAAACAATGTTTTTTTTTTATTCTTGTTCTTCCATAAAGGCCAGATTCTTGAAATGCATGACTACAAGCTGACTTTTTCGAGATTCTCCTTCTTAAGCTGTCAATCACTGAACTCTTTGCTGCTTCTCCCATTAATGATCCCATTGCCTGGTCAGTTCGTTCAGTTTCCTGGCCATGGCTTGGTTGGTTTGCAGTTGTCCCACACGCTTCCCATCAACAAATAATGGACTAACAGTGACTAACAGTTTGTTCACCAGTTGTCCTTAACATCAAAGGGCCTCAACGCCATATTAATAATGAGCTTAAGCAACACATTAATTCAATTCACCGATTAGAAGACTTCTGAAGGCAAATATCTTGATTTCATTTAGCCATATGAGAGAAAAAGGGGACATTTGTCCTACATTTAGCTACATCCATCTTCCCTTAGATTTCATTTTGCCACCACCAACAACATCATGCACAGTGGTGATGGTGTGTTCAGGATTATGTGTAGTGTTGGTTTATCAACGACATTTTGCATCATAACAAATTCGAGCAAGACATCATAATGAATGGTTCGTGAAATTTGCTTATGTGTAGTAATAAAATGAACTGTTAAACGAAATACACAGCTTCCTGCAACAAAAAAAAAAAAATACTTTTCTCTTGCAGCCGAGAAACATTTCAGACCTTGAGGAAACCATACTTAAACATAAAGCATCTGAAGTGTTACTGATATTAGTGGCTACGGCTACATGGTAGCAAGGAAAGAGGATCTCAGTTTGTAAATAATATGTTTACATCCTTGCTTATAAGAAATTTGCCAGCCCTAGTCTCGTCTCTTAACCACCCTAAAAGAAGACCGTACATTCAGGGATAGCTTGCTTTCTTGCTTCAAAATTGTGATTGTGTTCTTTTGCTCTGCTTCCAACATGTGGCTGCGATTGTGATTTTCATCGCTAAACCGACATATAAAACCGAAACAAGCTCCCGTGTCATACCCTAATTTTACTTCGCTATTAATAACGAATGGGATTTGAGAATGATTCAAAATCACAAATGACAGAAAGGTAGAAGCAGCCACATGACGGACAGAGACAAAAGCTTCATCATCCGCCGTTGCTGAACCCGGAAATTTAAAGGCGCGGAGCATCATATTGCGGTGGGGGCTCTGGTACGGAGAGGAAGGCTCAGCCCACTGCTGGTAACCTCTCTAACCAGATGCCATGTGCGCCTCAGATACGGCCTTCATTTGTGAGCCGGTCGGTTTGTGTTTATTGTGTTGTGATATGATGCGGCTCATCGTGCTAACGGGCTTTTCTACACAGGCAGGATGCGCTGCGTTACGTGTGCGCCTCGACTTAAGGAAGCGGATGGACAGCACGACAGCAGCAGCTGTATCTTTCGTGATGAACAGGCATGCGGTCTCCATATGCATAATTTACCTTTTAAGGATCTAAAGCTGCCTGAAATTACAGATCAGAGTGAACCCTTTGATTCATATCAGTGGGTTAATCGCTCATAATGCCGAGAAAGTGTCAGGACTATTTTCCGTTCTCCCAGGGAATAAAAACCTGACCACCAACCCGCGTAGTTGGCGCACACCAAGCCCTTAGTTGTGGTACAGGGATGAGATTTTTTTTTTTTTTTACGTACCTTGCCCCCTTCCTCTCACTGCTACAGCATGTAGGTGCTCAGCGCTCCGAACGTGAAACTCGTTGTGGGGGATTCCACCTTGATCGGCTTACAGGCCAGCCTGGTCGCTCCCTCCGGCTAGATAGATTCAGAGAAACGCACCCAGGCAGACGCTCGCACTGGGCTCTCCTCCTGTCGTCAACCCCGCAACGACCTCCCGCTGCTGCTGCTGAGAAAATGCCCGAGCGATGCGCGTCGACTTTGACCCCACGATCATCATCGGGATCACAATAATTTATATTATCCTTCGATTCATTGTAACGGGTGAGCTCGCAAACAGGCGTAATTCAAATGACCTTATAATTTTCTAAGAGGAGCCCGCCCACGTCAGTCAGCGTCAAATCAGTGAATCAGGAATAAACGCTGACAGACGGCTGGAGCGGACCAATGGAGAGAGATGGTATTACGTCTCGTCCGGGAGAGGTGGGGTTTGCTGCGGTGTGGGAGAGGAAATGCGGCTTTGCTTGTTGGCCAGGCAGGCTAGGGGTCCGCTCCTTTCTGGCTTGCCGGCGTGAGGGATGAGTTTATCACTGCCGGTTACAGGAAAAAAGTGGAAGGCGGCAGGATGGCCCTACATAACCTGCTTTTACACACTCAAATTGCAACAGACTAAAGCTGGTGTATGTGTATATATATATATAAATAAAACTGTCACTATGTCATGGCAGTCACTATGTCATGGCAGTATAAGATACAGATAATCTGTGAAAAAAAAATCAAGTTCCTCTGACTTCCCACAATGCTAATTACAGAACTATAAAGTCACGGCATGGTGACAGTTTTAACAAATAAAATATATACATATATTTTATAATACATATATATTAAAAGTACATACCCAAGCTTTAATAGTTAAATGCACCTTAACTTCCAGGTTTTTAGGCCTTCTTCACATGTAAATGAATTTTCAAAAATAATAATCTTTGGAGGCCTACTTGTCCTTTCTAAAATGTTATTGTTTCTAGAAATTTCTTTATCCATGCAAAAAAGAAGAACCCTGACCCATAATGTTCTCGTATGTGTGTGAGTTCTGTAAGTGATAATGTGGTCCCTGAACTTTTCTCTGTTGATAATGAACTGTCAATTTGTCTTAACCCCTTTCTTTATCCTGGACAAGAGATACTGTCTCCTACTAACAATATATACTGTTTACTTTTTCTTTAATCTAAAAAGTACTCTTGGAGTAGGGTTTCTATTCTTTCAAAAGGCATAAGTCAAAAGTCATGTTAAATCCACAGAATCATGTTATGTCAGCATTTACCATACAAGGTAGGTCAAAGTAGGTGTACTGGTTGTTAAACCAGTGAAGACCATCTGGAATACGCCCATATGCTCATTTCCCATGGTGCACACCGTCTGTCCACCCAGTCCAGCCGCTATATTCTCTGGCTTTCAAATGGTGAGGACCCAAGCAGGCCAGCCCACACAGCCGTCTCCACCCGGTAATGACTGTTACAGTGTAAAATGAGTCCTGCCTCACCATGCTCTGCTCCACTCAGTTACTACTGCACTGTCAACAAAAGAGGCCAACAGATTAGCAAGGAATGAGGCAGGACAGGATGTTGAAATGTGCTAATTAGAAGAAACAGTTTCTCTGCCTTTGAAGACCTTTAACCTGGAAATTTTCAAGCTGGCAAATTGCTGATCTGATTGCAATCTCAGACGGATATTGGAAAAGTGCAGTTATTTTTAAAGCTTATCTCTGCTGTTGTACTTTTAGAATAAAATGTATACCTTAAATTAAACGCATCTAGCTAATAAAGTATCAATATCTACTGCAGAATTACAAGAAATAAAAGGTTGGTAAAAATACCTTTGATGAAAAAAGTAGATAATTCTGCTTATTGTGCATTTGGGTCAATTATGTCACAAGAGACAAGAACCAAGCTCATTTGTAAACAGAACGAGCAAGAGACATGAACAATTTTAACTTGAGTTTTAAAGTGACGGGCAAGAAGAGTTTAACTTTGATGACCGCCAAGCTATGCTTGATACTGCAATGATGATAAAGCTAAACTATGACAATGTTCGTCCTTAGCTTCTTAACTGGTACAGATTTGTTTAATTTGCTACTTGATTTTTTTTGTGTGCTTATCACTTGCACAATGAGTAATCAGTGAATTCTACTTGTGTCATGTTAAATAGATACAAGTAGTATAATCTTATGCAGATTGAAGTCTTACTGTTTTGGCTTATCCCAACTACTCTCTTTCAGACTGCATAGCAATTGGATATTCTTCTTCCTTCTGGATTTAACTGGAATGATTACAATGGCACAGGCTATCCTGCAGCCGCATGAATGATGGAGCAAACCAGTATAGGTTAGAGTTCATGATAGCTATAGAAATGATTTTCAAAGAAAGTAGCGTGTGATGCAGAAGTTGCACAGAAAACATCTTTGGAATTTGAAAAACATCCTAAATAAACACATCGAGGGTAGCAGGTGGTTTTGTTTGCGTTATAAATTGAGTATTTGGCCACTTACAAATTTCCCTTGTTTTTGCTCATTTAATACATTTAAATGTTTAATGTTAGTAAATATATTTTAGGGCTAAAAATCTAACTGGATTAATTGTTTCATGACTAATTGGGTATTGAAATAATTGTCAGCTAATCAAATAATTGTTAACTGGAGAGATTCCAAACTATTTGATGAAAAAAAATCTAGAGTAGTAATTAAACTAAACTAAATACATTTTCCACTTACGATAAAATAAACAGATCAGTATAGATGTCATGTCAAGAAGAAGGCGCTGAGCTTTTCTCGTGTTAATACCAGAAGTATTTTTTTTTTTCAGCTGCAGATCCACAGTTTGCTATAAATTATCAAGTAACCAACTGCATTTTGGAAATACAATGTTTGTTTTCTTATTTAAAAAAAATGAATTGATTTATTTATTTCTAACAGGCTTAAATGATTAAATTAAAAATCTGCAGAATGTGCCAGATTAGTAGCATCATTAATACATTTTAGTATAAAAAATAACATATATGGAGTAGCTATCAAGTGACAATTGTATTTAAGAGGGAAAAAAACATCCAATTAACACCATTTT
>NW_015112632.1:365896-367297 GCF_001443285.1 Poecilia latipinna
AGAGGGAAAAAAACATCCAATTAACACCATTTTAAATTATGAACTGTGCAAGGGCGTAGGAACGAGTCTGTCATTGGGGGGGACGCATATCGGAAACCTGACAGATCAGTAAATAGCTTGAGCAGAAATGTCAAACAATTATGCCATCAACACATCAGTAACGCGTTACTCTAATCTGACCCTTGTTTCAGTAACAAGTATTCTAACACGTTACTATTTACAATCCAATAATCAGATTAAAGTTATGCATAGTATAATGACCGTCATTCCAGGATGAACACTCACTTTAGCATTTGCCTCACAACTAGCAAGCTAAATACTCTGGTAGCACAGACAGGCTAACAGATTTGATATAAATTGACTGGTAATTGAACTGGTTCTAGCTCTTTCTAAAACCAAAGTAGAAAACAGCTCATAAAATAAGACACAACAGTTTTAAACTCAATACAGCAGTTTGACCAACAAAAATAAAATCTAAACAAGTTTTGTTCTTCTTTAACAACTCTCTACATCAGTGCAACAGTTTGATCTACAAAATAAATAAAAATTATACTTTTCACATTTAACAGACACCTTAGCTCCTCACTGTTAACTCAGTCTCACTTTCCAGCACTGCATTCAGTAACTTACCAAAGAAGAGCCATGAAAAACACTGAGGCAAAAAGACTAAATGTTTTTTTTCTCCTGTCATTTTCAGCCGCAAACATTTAACTAAAATATCTACGGATATGTGTTTCTGTCTCTGCCTCCCTTTGACTCTCTGCAGCCTGATGTTCCTGCATGGATTCATGGATTTATAACAGACACTACAGTAATGTACAGTGTCAGAATGTGAACTAAATATAAAAAGTGTTTTTATCATACAGAATGAGAATTTAAACAACTTAATTTTCAGATGGATACATTATTATTCATCTCAACTCTATTTACTGTGTAGCAAAAATTTTCACTAATTTATTTTTAAACCTCTCCTCAAGCACTTTTTTATTGTCTCCTGTAATTAATATAATTTTTAATATAATTAATTAATATAATTTTTAATGTAATTAATTAATATAATTTTTTATATCTTTAGACTGAAACTCACCTGGCTCTCTTATGTCTTCCCTGACCTGCTCCTCTCATAATAAAATAGTTTATTTAAAAATTAAAAACAGTTAATACATATTTCAGTAAACTAAATGAAGACCTCACCAGAGCTGCTTCACCTTTCTTCAACATCATTCTAGCACTGCTGTTCTCCTAAATATATAATATAATATAATATGTAAATACATGTTAAGTGGCCGAGTATGATCAGGTGTTGCTCACTTTAAATAATAAAAAGGCTAATTTCGCTGCTGTTTCAGTCTCATTCTGATTAAATAAATCATTGTGACTAGACTAGCTAACTTTTAAACA
>NW_015112632.1:372170-386028 GCF_001443285.1 Poecilia latipinna
AACTGTGATTAATCTTTTTTTTTTTTTTTTTTCCAAAGGGCTGATTCATATAACTGGAATAACCCACTAAGCCGAGATTTTCCAGATTTGCAAGCCTCGATTCGATTTTACAAAACCAGTAGCGCAAGTTACCATGGCGATTTATTCTGTGCAGTTTAGTTAATCCTGAAGTTTTACTTGTTTTGCCAGCGGTCACGCCTATCAGAAGCCAATGTGTTTTGTCCGCGATCAAGTTTTCATATCTCTCTGTTATGGTCTTTTTTATCACCCTGCATTAAAACATCACTCAGTTTGGTATTCAGTCGAGTAATATCATCCGATGATGTTAGAAATAAGAAAATAACTTTGGTTTTGACAATTAAAACAAATAGCCAATTTAAATTATATGGCATTTTAAACATGCACATAAACATACCTTTTGTTTTCATCATGGGGGTTGCAAGAAAAATGTATAAACTCCTTAACAATTTAGCTTCCGTATTTTGATTGCCGTTAAGCTGCCCTTACGCTAACAACTATACAATAAATTGCCCCTTCAAAACAAAAGCATCATAACTAAAATAGGAAGTTAACCTAGATAAAGGTAATTAAAGGCGAGGCAGTGAGGGACAAGTCATATGCACATTGTAGTCAACATTTTATCCACATATTTCCCAAATACTGGAAAATGTTATTCAATTTAATCCCGGCCTGTTGTATTGTTTATCGCTATACGGAACAAAAAAGAGTGACATGAACGAATCTGCTTATATGTGAACTTGACTGTTCACATATAAGTTTAAAGTTGTTTATTTGAGCAAATGATCGCGTCTGATTAGAACGGGTTGGAAATGTAGGATTTTTGCGGGTAATTGAGCAATCAATCAATCAAATCATTATTGTTTACCATTGTCTCGGCAGTTTGCTTTGCGTAACGCGCTTCAATTCCTCATAATCCTCCATCAAACGATGATGTTTGTTTGGTGTGGGGTATGGCGTACGCAATTTAACCGACATAGCATCAGCGAATTTGATCGATATCATGGTCAGCTGAAGAAATTTGTGGACGCATATTTACCTGAATGCCTGTCTTGATAAGGTCGCACCTCGCCTGGTTTGGCCTTCCTGAAACTGATAAAGCTAGAGCTGATGGTGCTACGTCAAACCTCTTTATCTTAACTCCTAGATTCGTAATCCTACTTTTGAGAAACAGCCCTCAATATAACTAATTATATCACATAAACACAACCTGTCTGACGAAATAGGTGGAAAAAAAAGTCTCAGAAGAAGACATTACTTCAAGAATTAAATGATTTAGAGGATTGTAATATATATATATATATATATATATATATATATATATATATATATATATAAATAAAGTATCTCAGGCCCCACTTGTGTCAGTCAACAATAGTGTTGATGACTCAATAATAGAGTGTATTTGTATAAAGAATAGAAGCCCACTTCATAGGATCTTATATGTATCCTCAATCACCAAGACCTTTAGAAAAATACTCTGGGGATCAAAACGTGGAATGTACTAATGTCTAATGAGCAGCATTTCAGAAAACATTATTTTGCCCGTTTGGTGTAGTGGTGGTGTGATGGTCGAGGTCTACGTCAAGCTTCAGCTCGAGTTATTCATTTATTTATTTATTTTTTTTTTTTTAAATAAGTCTGGCTAGAAGCTTTAATGGCCAAAGCAGACCTACAAATATCCAAATACAGGACTTTTAGCTTTGCTGCAATGCAAAGCAAAATTGTGGATCATTTTAACCATTTGCTTCATTGCTCTCGGCAACTTCCCAACATTGACAAGTGCTTAGTACAAGAAGGTTCACATTTTACATAACATAAAAGGAATGTGACATGTCTCCAAACACGTTGCCTAATCTAGCAAGCTTGCAGAAGATCTGTTGCAACAAAACCCTGGATCCGTACTGCAACATTTTACTCTCTTTAGCCATAAGAAGAAAAAAAAGTAGGACACATGATTTTTACTTTTATGTTGCCCATTTCAAATGGCTGGTTGTACTTGGCAACAAACCTAATCATTACTCATTAAACCATGAAAGTGAGCTGATCACACTGCATTTATCCCCGTCATTCAGCACAGGAACAAGCAGTATTACTCTGCAAATAAATGATGCAGTGGTGCAATCATAGGAATATGAAAAAAAAGAGTATGAGTTTCACCTTCCAAGTGATATGTCATTTTTATTTCTCACTTGAGGGATAAGATCCTGCCCGACATAAAAGACATAATAAAATAGAAGATTAAGTTTGTGAAACTCCTATGCTGATACCAGTTAGACAAGTTATCAATGGACAGATGAAACCACTCCCATAAGATTAAGCCTTTTCATTCAGCATATTTAGAACAACAGACTTATTTTACTAGAGAGCAATATGGGTTCTTTAACAGGATTGAAACTTTTTTTTTATTTGGGTTTCCAAAAAAAAAAAAGAAAAGAAAAATCATAAATCTATTCAATCTTCATCTGAAGTGAGAATGCATTATAAATAATCAAAAAACGACAATGCTTTCTATTTTTTATTGCACATTAGAGATTGCATCAAGAAAATTGCACTGAGAACTAAAACTTTTTACAAAATCAGCAAGTGACGTCACTGCAATCACGCTCCTCCAAACTTTATGCAATTCAAAGCATGAAACAAAATTTTCCTTCAAGTTACATCACAAATAAATTTACAATCTCACACTTTAGACCAGCTGGGGGTTGGGGAAAAAAAGTCTGAAACTATGCAGTAACTTACCATGAGCTAAACGACAGCAAGCATGTTTCCAACAACATGCATGCTGAACTCTGCCCAATTTCTCCATGCTATTACTCAGATCTCTTATTGTACATCTGTTAAATTCAACTAGCTCCCATCCCAAAAAGACAAGAATAAAATTGATGAAGTTCAAAAACTGCAAGTCATACTCCCTTTAAATAAACATATTCTTCTTATCTTTTACATTCTTTAACTGGTTTCAAGAAGCACTTATGTAAGGAATTGAAAACTTTGAAAAAAACATTCATTTTCAGTCATCCAGTTCAAGACCAAAGTGTGCATAGAGATCTCGCGTGGTGGTCCCCCTCAGAGCAGCTGCAAGACACACACACACCACACACAGGTTACAGGGTCAACTTGCTCCGCTCTACTTTTCAAACAATCCACTAAACACTGACCAGACCGACATCACAGCATGTGAAATCCACAGCCACTTTGAACATATGGCTTGACAAAACAAGTGTGTTAAAATGTTACCACAATGACACGAGTTTTCCATTCCTAACCATTTAGGAATGGTTACTTATGGTTACTTATTTTAATTCCTTTCAGGAGAATGCAAGTGTTTGCTTTTTCGCAAATTATCTTAACACAACGTCAGCTTTAGCATTTGATAGTAAGTACAACAGAATGCAGAGGAGGAGGGTTGCTGTTATTGCTGGTTTATAATTAACCATAAATCAAGTGAAAAAAAAAAAATCAAAAGGACATCAGAGACCGAAAAACAAATCATTTCATTTAAATTACTCAATAGTAAAAAAACTAAACAGAAATATTCAAATGTGATTTCAAAATAAAAAAGAATGAGTAGCGCAGCTCAAGTTACATAACATTTAAACTTTCATTCCCTTCCATCGATCTACAATCAACTGAAAGTGTTGACTATCTCATGATGACAACCTTGCTACCTTTCCACAGTCTCTTAGCTTGCAACGTTAACAGTTAACATTTAAAGATCAACATAAACATTAAGGCCTGGAATATACATAACCTTCTGTTCACTTGTTACTCCACTGCAAGTATAAATAATATGCCATTTAAGAAGAACCATATATTTTGCTACAGAATTATAAACAAAGTGAGAAGGTCACAATTATCTCAAAGGAAGAGAGTATTTGTTTAATGTGAGCGCTTGCAGATTGACTTCAATGGCACAACATCACTCCTGCATTCCACTTCTATTCAATGCAACAGCCAAATACTTTTCTCAGTGTTCCTCAAACAAGTAGAATTAAGTGTCACTGCTATATCTTGGATGGTAATGTTGATGCAACTTGTCTTCTCACACATTACTTCCTTCCAGTGGATAACTATTATGGCCTTTAATTTAACAGAAAAACAAGCACATCAAGATTAAATGTTTGCAGAGATAGCAGCAAGTTTAATTGAAAACACAAGCACAATCAAGCCAAAGATTAAACATAAACTTTTAAAGCAAAATAAACTAATAGAAAAGTGAGAACAGATAAAACATGCAGATAGAAACTGTTTTGAGAAAATTTAGCTCTGTGAAAGACATGGCATGATATATTGCCATCAGAAATCTCAGCCAATTCAAATTCTTTGAAAATAACATTGTTATTTGAGTTTGACTCCAAAATGTGTTTTTTATAGAATAGGTTGTTGGAAGCCGCCCTCAGAAATTTTGGTCCAATTTAACATGACAGATCACACAGTTAATGGAAATTTTGTGGCAGTGGATCTTTGAAGCAAATCTCCCATTCTATCACACCCCAAAGGTGATCTATTAAATTTAGATCTGATGACCTTAGAAACCAAAGTGAGATCAATGTCATCGTCAAATAAACAGTTTGAGATAATCTGAGCAATGTGACATGGTACATTGTCCTTTTTTTGTTAGAGTAGAAAATATCCCCCATACAACTACAACATCACTACGCGGAGCCTTTGAGACAATGCAGAATGGATCTGAGGTTTTTTGTTTTTAGACCAGATTCGGGACCTAAAATCTTAATCACACAGCTGAAATTCAGACTTTTTGGACAATGCAATGTTTTTTCAATCTTTTCTTATTCCAACATGGTTAGCTTGTGTAAATCACAGCCTCCTCTGACTATCTAATAGGACTGGCACTCGGTTTGGCCGTCAGCTCATATAACCAATCTATTTCAAGTTTCAGCTAATTGTTTGTTCAAAATTGAATTTTGAGAGGTTATTTGAGATGTTTTGGATTTTCTATCACCTTGAACTGCAATAGTGCACCTATAAAATAAGAATTGCTTGAAAATATTGACAAGATTTGTAGTAGAATTGCTGGCAAAGCTCTTAATGGCCTGAGTGATCTCTACAAATCCAGGTCTTTGAAGAAGGCCAGGATCATTTTTGGCTGATCATAGCCATCAGCCAAAATGATAGCTAAGCCAGAATTCTCCGCTTTACCTTCTGGACGGAGACACAGAATGTGATATTGTTAAACAAACACGCTGAAAAAAAAACTACTATTCCAGCAGCTATTGCCTTGTCGATTGCAGGGCCACATCGTTACAACTAAAATGTACTACTCTGTTTTTTGTATGCATTTCTAAGTTTGTTTGTTTGTTTTTTTGCATGTCTTCACTGCTGTCTACACAACAGATTGCCCTTTGGGGATAATAAAGTTACTTGAATTGACTTCATCCACACTACTGCTTGTCATTGGACATGTTGGACATTTCTCTTCTTTGGACCCTTCACTAACAACCATATCGCATTCATGCCAATTCTGATAGTTGGAATTCAGATCCAAATTCAAAGCACACCAAGTTTGTTTTTTTTCCAATAATTTTTTTTATCTTATTCTCTTTTTGTGATCCAACTTCATGTGTACAAACATAGCTCATACAAACTAATGAAAAAGAAAATGTGTCAAAGAAAGTTTTGGTCTTGCCATTAAATTACCCCTAAAGTGCTGATAATGTCAGCATATTGAAAAAATATAAATTAAAAGTGTTTTGTTCAAATTATTAATGGTTTTTATCCTTACAGGAAAACACAAAGAAACCAGTAATTAATAACAAAAAGACAGTTGTCTTTAGAGGCTAAACAGGGTATCTTTTACGTTTCACCCTGCCCACAAATCCCCTCCCTCTCAGTATAAGAACATACAGTACAACAGTACTCAATGTTTAAGTGGAGACTCTTTGTGAAAGTGACAGAAAGGGCAAGAAAAGGGGTGTGGGGTGAGAGAAGATAGTCTGTGTTTGCATTTGTAATGCATGTGCACGTGTGAATATATCTATGGGGACAGACAGAGACAGTACTTGTCTGTCAATGTGTGTGATGTGAAAGGCCGTCATTGTGTCAGAGGGGAAACGCCACCTCCGTTGACTAAGAGGTCATTATCATCTCAACTCTTCATTGTACTTGGAATTTAAAGAGATAGGAAGCTTTTAACTCATAAAACAGATAAGACTTTTACTACTTGTCATCAATGCAGAAGAAGTTAATAAAAGGGGAGTGAAAGGGAATACAATTTTTTTCATATTGGTGGTGAAATACAAAGATATAAACAGAGCAAGAGTCAAGCTGACATGTCTATGATTCACCATAACTTCCTAATGTTGTGAAAGGAGTAAACTTCACCCGTTTTGACCCTACTTTATGACACTTACACAGTATGAATATACTATTGTTTAAAAAATGGCTGTTATAACTGTGGACTTAACATTACATAATGAATGACTAAAGGCAAAAACACATGAAAAAAAACTTAAGATTTGGAGCACCTACCACAAGAATACAAATGTGCATTTCTGCTGCCATCTAATGGTTGGCTCTAGAACAGCGAAAAAACTGTCCCAAACTATTCACATGTGAGAAGGCAAAATTAAATGCTGACTTGCACTTTTTCTGTTTCCTGTAAGGTTCCATGTGTATACTCCCATTTCTTCCAGACATCTACTTCATGGATTCCTTTAATAGTAACAATATCACAGGCTACAAAACTTGAGAATCAGGACAGCAGATAAATCTGTTCGCCTGGGAACTCCAAAAATGGAATAAAGAAAATAACAGGATATTTCTGAGAAGAACTGAACTGGTGTGTGGGAGCAATGTAGACTACAAACCTGACTCACTTAATTCCATAAAACTAATTTTGTGGAAGGATGCACAAAAATGTTTGACCCAAGTCAATCAGCTTAATATGCAATTTTACCAAATACTAAAGAAAAACATATAAACACTTAAGAAATCAAAAAAAAACAAAAAAAAAAAAAAAACTTTTATCTCTTACCAATCTTTATCTTAACGGATAAAGATCAATTTGGTAAACCTAACTGACCTAGAACAGAAAAAAGTTAATTTAAATTAAATATGAGACAGTGAATGAAGAAAATAAATGCGTGAATCTTTCTATACAGCTGAGGCAACATCTGGATTCAACTGTATATTTGATAAATGCAAACATATTTTTACAGCCATTTGACTTGCCCTCTTCTGTACACTTTTAATGTTTTAAAAACAAATGTGAAAATGTCTTACCGATGCGGCCCAGAAGCGACTGGCCAATATCTTTGATGTCATTGTATTCGTGCAGCTTATCTATATGTTGGTCCAACTCTTCAACTCTACATCCCCTGCAAAAAAACATTTAATGTTGGCTCAAACAAATGAATTTTTATCTGATTATTGCTACTAATGGATATTAAATTATTACAACAGTAGAAAACACAACCTTGTACTGAGGTATTTAATGATTGAATGGTATTTAATGATTGAATGTTTAAATGGAAATCTATTAACTTTATGTGCTACCAAAATTTTACCAAACAATTATATGTCTTAGACAAACCACTGACATTTATAAAATACAAAAAAGAAAACACAGCTGCACTCACTCTTCCTCCAGCTGTGCGATCTCTGAATCCAGCTGCTCTTTCTTCTTCTGTAGTTCTGCAACCTCTTCTTCAGGACTCACTTTAGGACTTTCTGGTACTTGAAGCTTTGAGGTTCAAACCACCCAAAATACAAACTGAATGCATGTGTGGCACATGAATCAAAACACTACTGTATAAGTGTTTAAAAGATAAAAAGCTACTTACAGGAGATTTAAAGTGGGAATTGACCTTCTTAAACTTTGAGAATGGAGTTCTAGATTGAAAATGAATAAAAATAAGTGATATATTTCACACAAAAAAAAATTAAACAATTAAAATATCTTTTTTAAACTTCTGCAAATCCCGAAACTTTAGCATATGTGACTAAACAGGTTAAGAGATTTCATAACACTGAACACAAAGGCTTTTAAGAATATTACTTTCTGGACTTAGTTTTCAGCTAAACACAACAAAATAGCAACACTTTGCCTCACTTGTGTAATTTGAATATATTTTTAAACATCGTTATTCGATTGTTATTTAATTAGTTCTTCATGGTGTGTTTTATTAGGTTTGCTGCTCACAACAATAAACTCCCCAAAGACACATAAAAAAGCTACTTGTGCAACGCCTTCATAACAATAAAAAAACATAATAAAATTAATCAAGCTACGTCACACAGAACACTTAGCAACGTTAGCTCCCTTCAAAGCTAAGCTAGCTGTCAATTACCTCTTTTGTGCTTCTTTCTTTAGGTCATTTTCCTCCCCCTTTGAAACACTGTTTCCACTGTCAACACCTTGATCTGTGCTCATTTTCTCTGATCTTCAAGAGAAACACTTTCATCACCGTTAATCTTTTATACAAAAACACTGACAAGAATAACAGGTTTGCAGTTCGCGGCTAATGCTAAACAGAACCCATGGCGGTATTTGATTGGATAATGAAACTAGAGGCGGGACTTAGACAGCGGAAATACAGAACTCGTACCAAGTTGTTTAAACATTGTTTCTTTCTTTGTTTCTTCTTTTCCTTGTGTTTTCCCCACCCTTCTTTCTTTGAAACGGCCAGACGAGAAAAACATTTCTGACTTTTTTCTGTTCAGTAATTTTGACCAGAAAAGAATTCTGACTTTTTTTTTTTTGAGAAAAAAAGTAACTTTTTTCTCCCATGAAAACCTGAGCTGTAGGCCATACATTTATATTGTATTATATACAGATATATAATATATTTTGTAATATTTATGTAATGTAATATATATGAGCTCTTTTCTGAAATGAGTGATAAAGAGTTGATTGGTTTTTTTAGTTGATCAAGCAATTTTTGATCAGTAATTCATGATTTCCTGTTTCTATTTGGTACTAATTTGATGTGCTAGGGGAGTTCAATTAGCCTGCACAAAATAGAAAATGTGAAATAACTTTGTATTGCTACCATGCATGACGAGAAAGTTGAACGAGAAAAGTTAACTATTAGAGAACTGCAACAAATTCTGATAGCTTAGGGTCAGGCTTTCATAGCATAATTATTTCTTAACTGAGGAAAAAATGTAAATCTAAGACAATGCTCGCACATATCTTGATTAGTAAGACTAAAAGTTTAAAACCACCAACTGTACATTTTTCTAAAAAAAAAATGCAATTTTTAATGTATTTATTTATTGCATTTGAGACTATATTAGAATGTTTTGTACGTTTATTTTCTTGCTTTCCATCAGATGGCGCCAAAGACCTCGTAAACTTTTCTTTCACAGGGTTGAATTTTCTGACCCTTTGTCTGAGACGACCCACACACCTTTCTATTAAAATTAAAGTGTAAACAAAGTCATGCTGTCAAATTTCACCATGAGCTAATCTGAACAGACTGTATTTCAGAATATCTAAGGTGTTAAGATTACTATAAAGCTACAAGGGGTTATGGATTAACATAGCACAATGTCACACTAAGTAAACAAAAAACAAGACATTTTGCTTTCTCCACACACCGGGACCAAAGTCATTTTGATTCTATTCACTCCCCAAGTGCAAAAGGTCAAGAAGGACTGTAGAAGATTTAACCCTTAAAACATAAAAAAGAGAAGCAAAATTTTAAGTCAACAATAAGAGATTGGAGCAGGAAGAAAACCAGACATCAGGAGGAGCAGACTTGGCACAGAGGGGATAAAATCCCATCCATTCTATGTTATGTTCTGAATTCATTGCTTATTTATTAGTTGTTATACAGAAACAGAGAGTGTGGGGAATGAAAAATTCAGACAAGAAGCATGGCTTCTCCTCCTTTTGGAAAATGCACTACTACAGACACTGGAGGGTAATGGCTCCTGCATGCACTCTAGTATATGTGTGTGTGGCATGGAGATTTATGGAGGTGAGTTATTTCTCCCCCATCTCTGACACAGCAGTAAGAGGCATAAAGTCATAACATCACAAACCCAGAATGTCTGCCTGCCATATCCAACCTTTGTCAAACAAGAACAGACAAAGAACTCTGTTCTTTGTCAAACAAAGTTCTTGTTTGATTTGAATTTTGATTTGAATTTTGGAAAACATTAATACAACAACCAAAATATTGACTCCTTAATGTGAGTCATTAGAAACTGCAAATAAATATTAAAAGTTCTGGAGAAAATTACAAACAATTTTGAACTGAGAGTACAAACCTTTTAGTTACAATAAGAGATGTAGTTCAGAAAATACTAGCTGGGAAAAAGTGTGGTGTGAAGCAGATGATTAAAATATCTAGTAAAGCAACTCACTGGTAAGTATGGTAGAGGAGCTGTGATGAGGTTGCCATGTTTCTCTTTCAAAATATCTAAGAACCTTGGTCTATATGACATGAAGATTTTACATAAAGAAGATTCTTGAAAGTTTCAATAGGTTTTTTTAAAAATATATATATATTTTGAGGGGGCACAATGAATCTTTGGGGTACTCCTGCTGTTTCTCTCTGTCATTTCTGTTTCTTCTCACCCTCCAACCTGTTGTGACATACGACTGCACATGCTGAGCTTGCTTCTGGAAGTGTGTTCTGGTTTAAAAGTGGTTCCTTTCCACTGTCACTGAATCCCTGTTTGCTATAAAATCCAGACTCAGTGCAATCTACTGCCTTCCTGAGACTGGAACACTTGTTACCACTTGCCATCAACAAAATGTCACTGAACGGTGTTATCAATTATTTGATACCATGATTGAACTGGTTTGGTTTGGAATGAACAATAATGATTCAAAAAACATTTGACATGGATTGGATTCGATACAATTCTATATAAACTAGACCTGATTGTCTTCTAAAGTCAAGATTCCTCCTTGTCTTTTCTACCATTCCATTTTAGCCTCCTGACTTGTTTCTTGTACAAGCTGGACAGTCTCTTACTGAACAGCATGCTTATAATTAATGAAAGCCCGACTACTCCTTTGTGCAGCACCCACACCACTGCTGACTAATCCTGCTAAGAAATAATAAAACAGCACAAATAAGCTGACATATTTAAGGATGAGAGACCAAAGGAGTACAAAACACACACAATAGTTGGACAGAAGGAGTCAGATTTAGGGTGAGATGGAGGTGGAGAGGATGTTAACCAGCATGTCGTGACATATTGATTAATATCTTAAAGGATGTGCTGCGAGGGTGTCCATCCTGACTGTGTAAGTATTTCACCTCACCCCTACTTTATTTATATTTATATTATATAGACTAACACATAGAGACTAAACTTAACAATAAAGACTCAAATTAATAATCCAATTAATATTTTGTCAAGAATACAAATGTTCAATACAAGCATAAATAATGCTTATATTTAACTGGTTGCAGGCCTTTAAAAAATGGCGGCTCTGTGTACTTCCTGACAGGCCTCATGCATCGTTGGTTTTACCTTTTTCATTTTTATTTTATCATCATTTTCTGATTCATGATTAATATTGAAATTATTCATTGCCTGACGGTTGTTGAAATGGGTTTTGGTATATTGTAATTTGTGAATCGACTGCTTGATTAGACAAGACCAGTCATAATGAAATGAGTACCTCCACAACCACTTACCTAATTAGATTTCACTCTCAACATATTGATCCAGCTTCACTTTTGACCTTAATTAGCTTCACTCGTTGAATCCAGGGCCATTATCAAATGCTCACCAACAGGGGGCCAGATTTAGGAAAATGTAGGTCTCTGGGATAACGCCCAGTTTGGGTTGTCAGCACCAGCTTAAGTTTGCAAAATACAGCATGATGGTTAAGTACACATCGACTTGAGGGTTCGTACGGTTTATTCACTTGAAAATTTAGATTTTCTGAAGACATCAGTTATGGTGTGCATTTGAAAAGCTTAAAAAAACATGACACAGAAACGTCTTCGCTCATGAGAACAACATGTTACAGTAACTACGATAGATCTGAATGTTTCACATAAAGCATTCAATAAAATATTTAAGGAACGTTACTCTATAATATAATTTCACACAACAGCACGGATATATTTATTTGTTTTTCATTGGACATCTGCTCTGTAACCATGCATTTCGTAATTTTGTAATCGCAAAATAAAGGAGGAATCACAATAGTCTCTTTGTACTAAATGTCCAGTTGTTTGTCCAAAATACAAGAAGAAGGCTTCCTAAAGAAAAACTTCACAATCAGGTGCCCAGTTATCAATCTATTGTCATTTGAAAGGATACAAGTAATTTGTATGAGAAGGTAACAAAAATGGAAAATGGTTTGTGCTTAGGGGCTAAGATTAATTTAATGAAATGCAAGTTGGACGAGGCATATATCGAAAAAACAAACAAACAAACAAACAAAACAAACAATATAGTCAATCTGCTCATTCAAGCATATATAGATGAATACATCTTTAAACCATGTCTAAACTGGCAGTAAAAAAAATCTGTTAATGAGTCAAAAACCTGAAGGAAAGGTTTGAGGAGGGATGTTAAAGGTAAATAATAGCTTGAGAATATCTACATCAAGGGGGATTTATCATAATCAGAATGTTTTTCTATGACTGCATCTGCTCTGTCATATAAATGCCATCAGAAAATGGTTGATAATGTCTCTGACTAACTGGCCTTGGTTGGATTTCCTCTGCTCTCAGCATCCATCTGTTGTGCGCTCAATGCTGTGTTCTATTTCTCATTCATGAGCTCTGACTCATCTTTCTAATAATTACATCCATTTCCGTTCTGAAATAGTTTCCCCTTTTTCTATATATTGCATGATTACTCTCCCTCCTTCTCTGACTCATTTAGTTTATTGCCACACTAAAGCATTTTCACTCACATTCTCTGAGTGACTATCATCTTCTCACCTCTGACAGATTTGTTTATCATCACTCTTAAGCCCCCCCAGTTCTTGGTTCTCATCCTTGTCACTCAAACATGTTTAGTGTCATGACTGTCTTCTTGTTGCCTCCAGGCTGGCTGAGTCTGCATGCAGACCTCATTGCTGTTGTGGAGTTTAAAACTTGGCAGGTGTTGCTGTTTTCTCAAGACAATAATTTATGCCTTACTGAAATTAAAGAACCGGCCCAGTATATTCCACTGGTCTTCTTCCAATAAATCTTTACCCAACATCTGTTGGAAAATACAACAGTAGTTTTCTCGCTGTGAGCTGATAGTGTGAACAGATGTTACTTTATTAGCCTCACGAAGAGAGATGATGACATTAATTTCTATTGTCTTTGGAGTTTGTTTGTTTTTTCTCACAAAGCTATGAAAATCAATTCAAAGCTATCGTCTTCTTTCAATGGGCCACAAGACAACAACCTTCTTTAGTCTATATGTATTTAATAGGTGTACAAAAAAATTGTGTAACATTCCCGCTAAACCTGCACACCTTCTTCTTGACCTTCTGTCAAGTTACAATCATAAACCTCTGCGAAATGGTGTAATCTTTCATAGCTTATATGTTTGAGAACCCAAGCACACTTGCATAAAATACTGAATTTCTGGTCAAACTGTTTTATGATTTTGTTTCTGTACAGAATGTGGAATTTTGGCAGCATTACTCTGCTGTTCTGGGAATACAAAATCACAAATACTAAATATCTAGCTACAGAAAATCAGTCTTTACATACAGTAGTAACACTGTTAAGTATTTTGATTTCTTGAAATATACTGGACAATGAAAAAGTAAGAAGTGGTCTCACAAGGAAGATTATTGGTCAGTTTTGAACTTAGTCAGCTATCTTTTCAACAAAATCAAAGAGATACAAACTTATCGGAAAAAAAAGCAAATGTTATGTGACAAAAGTAAAAAAAA
>NW_015112632.1:389327-395280 GCF_001443285.1 Poecilia latipinna
ATATATATTTGTTTTTTGTTTGAGATTCATGGGAAGCTTCTTTTCACAATTCCAATCAGTGAATTTAATCTGTACGCACCGATTCAATTAACTTCTGTTATTAATAAATAATATGCCTGAAAATTGCTCTCCTGACCTTTCTGATCTTACTCAGTTTATTCCATGGACTTCCTTTTCATTTAGTATATGTGGAAGGAAAATGATATATTAATGACATTAGAATTCTGACAACACACTTGAATTAAAACAAGTCAAATACTTATAATTTTTGGAGCACTACATGAACTGATCTGATGTATTGATCTCATTTTTACACATTAACTCATGCAAGAAATGTGGTTGTACTGCTATTCAGATTAATTTTTCCCTCTAAAACCTTGAATTGATGGCAGAATAGTTGTAGTGTTGTGTAAAATGTTCTCCTGCACATCCTAGGAAAATCAAAACTTTATGGGAGCTAATCAATGGCTAAAAATGCTTTTTTTCTGCCTCCTGAACCAATGACTTTGGACAAAATGTAAGCTGGGAATTAAATAAATCTACTCATTGAAAACATAGTTATTAATATATATCAACTGTCCTAATCTTTTCAGTACATAAAATCAAACAGATTAAAAATGAACAGCACAGCAACAAAACAAAAGAAGACGGTGCAATTTTAACACCATTTTATTAGCAACAATGTGTCTGTTAGTTATATATTAGAAACAGGGACAGAACATGTCAGCTGGATTGTACTGAGTCTGAAAAAACAGCTGGATCATAAAATAATGCAACTAATGTAAATACCTGAACATAAATCACAACTAATTTTAATAAACACCTCTAGTTATAATAATCATCTTAATAATAATCCTCTTATTTCCCTCATACTTCCTTATGGCACTACGTTAGCTGTGCATCTGGCAAAAAATTCAGCTTCAAAGATATAAACAATGAGAACTTGTGAGTCTGTGTGTGTGTCCTGTGTGAACATGTTTAGTTATAGCCGTCTCTGTGAGGACCAGGGTGGGTGTCAGGCCTTGGTAACATTTCGCTGCTCCCAAGTTTCAAACATTTAAAGGGACATCAGAGGGTCTAAGATAAAAATTAAATTTTGACAAGTACAAATGTGTTAGGCTTGGCAGTCAGCTGTGACAAATCTGATCAAAATATAGAACAGGAGAGTGTGTTACGGCTGCGATTATGCCCTTGAACAGCTAGATTTATTTATGTGTTGTGACTTTTTGTAAAGTGCCTTACAAAAGTATTCATACTTCTTGAACTTTGTTCCATTTGTCATCTCACAGCAATACATTTCAGATTATTTCAATGGGATTTTATATGTGAAAGCAACACAACATTGTACACATTTGTAAATTTCAACATGAGTAAAAGTGTGAAGCGTGTGGCATGTACTTGAACTCTTTGCCTCTGGAGTTACCTCTGTTACTGTGGTAGCAGTAAGAGATAGTTCGCTGAAAAACACTAATGATTTCAAGCAGCTAAATTTATATTGAAGGTCGACATCTGCAGGCATCTGATTGCACTGGATTTTGTCTAGCAGTATCAGAATGAAGGAGGGCGAGTTCAAATGTAAGGAGAAACTTCAGATTTTTGTTTGTAAAGCACATATATAATTTCCCTTTCACTTCACAATTATGCATTAGTTTGTGTTAGTCTAGGACATACAATCTCAATACAATACACTGATTTTTGTGGCAGTAGTATGACAAAATGTGGAAACTTGACGGGGTAACAATAATACTTTTGCAAGGCACTGTTCGATCATGTCAGAAAAGGAAAAATGAAATTATGCACTGTTTCACTTCCGGGTAAATAAACAACCATGATTGTTGGTAAATATTACAGTGAGACAAAAATGGAGGGCAAAAAGTACAAATGTGTCTACCATCTATTTAATGAAGAAAAGCTGTTGGGGATCCAAGAAGGACACTCTCCAGTCAGCTTCAAATCCCTCACACAGACGACTCTTTTGAAATCAAGCAGTGAATAATTTTCAGCCGTATGTCCTCGGACCATAAAATGCTCTTCCAGTTGAAAAATCAGCCCTTCAGCCAGTCCGGTCAGCCTTGTGGAGAAGATAAAAACAATCCAGAGCAGGAACTCTCGGAGTACCTCAGAGCAAGAGCACATTTTCTTCAGTCCACCGACTCGAGGGAGAGAGGGAGGGGAAAGAGACTGAAGTGTGGCCTATTAAATATTTATACATGTGCCTTTAAGGGTGAATCTTTAGCCAAAGCATCCGGATATCAGTGGTCACATACAATACAAGATGTACGCTGAAAAGTCCACAAGCTAAAACTTCAGTAAAAGAACAGAGATTACACTGAAAGTTAAATACCGCTCATCTAACTTCTGTCTTACACTTCCTATCAGTAAGATAAACAATATTGTTAGGGTTTGTAATATAATCTGCTTGGATGTGTCTCTCTGTGGCTCATGGCGTTCTCTTCTCCTTTCACAATGAAATATTATTGCAACACGTCTCGGCTCCTGGTTCATTAAACATTTGGGTGACAGGTTGTGTTTGATTATAATGAACTGAAAGACTCTGGCATAACAACAGAACACGATACACGCCCATACCCACAATGCATGCCCGTAAACTCACATTTACTTTCTGTACGTAATGCAAGAAACACAGCCCACTTCTCCCTGCTAGAACATGATGCTTCTCCTCTCGTCTCCAAGCGGGATAAACCCCCTGTGCCGTCTCAGAGAGACTATTAAAGTCGAGACGTGAAAGGATTTGAAAAATGAGAGGGAATTAAAATCGTCTGTGAGCCCTTAATGTCTTAAAATGTCACGTCCAAAGTTAAAACTATCAAAAACATCGGTGGGTGGTAGCTAAAAACATGAAAACACCCTCCTTCTCCTCCTCCCCTCTAATCTTTGTGGATAATATTTAAAAATCTCTATAATCTGTTGATGGAGGAACAAATAGATCATCCTTTCTTAATGGAGGGCACCAGATTTCTCCCAGTCATTTTTCATTTGTAGCAGCTGTGTAAAAGATAAAATCCCCCCTGAGCACATCATCATTTTGGTGTCGCAGTAATCTGCTAGTGTTTCAGGTCAGAAAGTAGGGAAGTAGGGCAACACAAACTTTACCACTCAAAATCAAACAAAGCTTATTTCATTCATTGACATTTTAGAACACTTTTAAATACTGAGCATCGGACCATGAATAAGCTCATGGGCCTGAAAAGTGTAAAGGTGAGAGAGAGAAAAAACTGTCCTGAGAGCCATCAGAGTGGTCCAATCTGCAGGTGGCGACAGGTAAAATGAGACTTAGCAAAACTCAAGTCCAGTCCAGTTGCGGTCGCGCCAACTCACAGCAGAGCGAACGTCCGCCCTCGCTCAGCTAAACATCGGTGCTGATGCTACAGCTGCGCGTAAACATTTCCCTCATGGTGACTGAGCGGGCCAGGTTTGGCTTACGATAGTTTGAAATGTTAACAGGCACTGGCAGGTCCAGATCCTGCTGCTGGACGCTGCGGTAGCTGACACGTTCTCCACCATTCCTCAGTCCCTCTGGTTGGTGGTGGACCTGCTGCGGCGGAGGAGGCTGAAGGTAGAAAGGCAGATCATAGTGCGTGCACGATGGACAGAAGGTCTGCGAGCGCGTCAGTTTTCTAGCCAAAGGAGGGGTGGAGAAAATGGCGGGGCCATTGGGCATGGAGGAGGCGGCAGCCGCCGCCACAATGTTGTGGTTCGAGTGAACCGGTGGGATGCGGGACGTGACAGCAAAGTCCGGCTCCTCCTCCTCCGACTCTGACTCCTCCTTCTTACAGCAATAGTACTGGAGAGGGGACAGAACAGGAGGTTGAAGAGAGGAAAAGACGGAAAAATGCATGAAAATATGAGGACGTTCAGGGGACCTGAATACTTTTGAAAGAGTTAAATTATATTTACGGTCGTCAGTTTTATAGCTTCACATGCAACCTGAATAATGCAGCTTCCTTTGTGACAAACCCTTAAACAGAAAAGTTATTTGCACTTTTTTAGATTTTTGACGCTAGTACTTGGACTATAAAACTCTTATTCCTTTTATTTTCTGGCCAAAACTGGTTTTAAGATGTGATTTGGATATTGTGTTTAGATGTTAATGTTGCCTATTTGGTTTATTGGTCGTTGAAATTTGCTGAAATTATAACGACAATCAACTGTTGACAAAAGATGAATATTTGGATGAGAGACTTTAATTAGTCTGTTTAAACAAAAACCAAGGCGTGAAGTCACTCTAGAAGCATGAGTCAATTAATGCTTTGTCCTAAATCTCCAATATCCTGAAATTTCAGAGAACTCAAACAGTTCAGAATAAAAATAATACTTGTCACCTGGTTAAAATGGGTCGTGTGGTAGACTAAAGCTGACAAGGATACATGTACTTGGACTGGAGTATTATGTAGCTTAGGACCTGTTCAGCTTTTCACTTTGGAACAAATATTTGTAGACCTGTAATACAGTCAGCATTTTCTTAGGCTGCTTTCACAGACCTAGGAGATTAAATTCTGGACCTTACCAATTACCTTTCTGAAATTTAGCAGATGCCTTTCTGGGAACTCAGAGGATACATTCCCAGAGCCATAACCATGTCTGCTTAAGACATATTGATCCATGACTTCATGTCTCAATTGCATTTACTAGTAAGAATAAAGATAGACTACAAGGACTAAGTCATTCTGGAACCAGGTACCTTAATGGATCATTCAGAGACCTTACCAGTTGTTTTCTAAGTTCTGGAAAAATAATCTTAAAGTATCAGCTAAGTACCTGGTAAGTTTTGATACATTACTTAAATTCTAGCTAAATAACCAACAAAAAGGAAAGTTTCAAAAAAGTTACTGGGAAATTCTGAGAAACTTACAAAAATGTTTTGTTGACTGTATAGAGTAATTTTGAAGAAAATACCTCTGAGACAGTTAATGGAAAAACATCAGGAAATGTATTTGAGAAATGTCCGGAAAAGTATTCAGCATAGTATTTGGTGCTATACAGGAAGTTCCAAAACAATAGGAAAGCTCCTTCAAAGTCCCAGCAAATTACCTTTAAAGTTCTGAAAAATAACCTCTAAATATGGGCAAAACACTTTGCAGGTTCTTTTAGAGTTCAATTTCTTCCAGGAGACTAATGATTAAGTTCTGTAAAGTAGAGAACGGGGTGTATTTTATAATATTACAAGTAGGCATGATCATTTCACATGTTTATGAACAAAATGGTCAGTGTAGCCTCACCTGTAGCCTACAGTAGCACAATACTGCGATGATAAGGAGTAATATAACCGTAGCAAGAATTCCACCAGTGATGACCACTGTCCCGGCTGTCATTCGAATGGCTCTCCATCAACACCCTGCAAAGAGCAAGAAGGAGGAGGGACATAAAGAGCAAAGAGGAAGAATGATGAAAGGAGTGAAAGCAGAAACAGAGGTGGAAACAGCAAACACTTCATCAGTACAGTAGCTTCATTAAGTAGATTATAACTGTGTGTCAGCTCAGCGGTGCTTATTGAATTATCCAGCAGCTAGGAGGCATGTAATGGAATCATCCTGAAAGTGCGGTTCATAATATAGACAGGATCTCAGAGCAGAACACAGTCTGCAAGGGAGGGGAAAATCAGCAATCAACTCCAGGACAGCTATAAAAAATGAGACGTAGGCATGACGGCAGAGCAAAGAGGTAAATGGTGTAAAGGATGGATGGAAATAAACGGGGGTAGATGGAACAAAAGCAGACGGTGCATGAAAATGAAGAAGAGTAGGTGGGAGAGAGTGGGAGAGAAGAGGGGGGGGGGGTCTTGACAAAGAGGAGCGTTTCACGGCTGACAGTAAAATGCTGTGGCGACGCAAAAGTATGAAAATATAGAAGCAAAATGTATTCATGGGCATAAATCACTAAATCTTATGAAATGTGAACATTTCTGTATCATTTGTCATTTTACATATTCATG